>NW_018405747.1:867614-908505 GCF_002113885.1 Mizuhopecten yessoensis
ATATTGAACTGTATATGCTGTGAAGTAAACTATATGTATTGTATATTGAACTGTATATGCAGTGAAGTAAACTATATGTATTGTATATTGAACTATATATATTGTATATTGAACTGTATATGCTGTGAAGTAAACTATATGTATTGAATATTGAACTGTATATGTAGTGAAGTAAACTATATGTATTGTATATTTAACTATATATGCGCAGTGTAGTAAACTATATATATTGTTTATTGAACTGTATGTATTTTATATTTAATTATATATGCGCAGTGTAGTAAACTATATATATTACATATTTAAACTGTTTTACTATGTGTGTGATCTTTTCTTGTGCCCGTAGCCTTTGAAATTGGAGAAGGGAGTTACCTGATGACAGTGAAGGTCGAAGGACAACCGATCTTCGAGGACCGATTGGATTTCACATGCGAATTTATCCTTAAAGCCAAAGACTATATAAACTTCCCGTATCGGTGTCCCCTCGCCGTTAACAGTATGTGGTGTTAACCAAGTTCTTGAAAGTTTCATACACGCTCATGCAAATTTACCTGTTTGATGAATTCCATAAGTAGTTGAATTATTATTCCCTTTATTTCCTCCGAATCGAGGATTCATAAAGCGAACGATATATAGATATCCATTCATATTTGACAGAGTAAAGTGCATGCATTAACACAATATGCATTAATGAAATTCAAACGATAATTGTTTTGCAAAGTACGGGTTGAATCTGGAGTTAACTCCCCTTTGCGTCTTCACGCTCAGGTTAGAGAAGTGAGATAACCAAAAAACGAAATAAAAGAAAAGAAAGTCGGATACAATTGACACAGTATGAAGCTTAAGTTAAATCATCATTTGTCATAAGGCTGCTCATTCTGTATAGTCACATAATTTCCGAGTATTTGAACTCGTTGCTATATTTCCCACAATTTAAATGAGGATATATATGATTTAAAAGATCGTGATCAGGATACATGGAATGTAAACACACGCTTAACACTATATTTCACTTATATTTATAACATCACATCATAATCACGAGAACTATATGGGTGGCGATATCGCTATACATAAAGTCAAATTTATGACACAATTCCTCACCTTTACCCTCCCTGATAGTTACAATTAATTTCGTGATATATTGAATGTTTTTTTTTCTTTTGGCTGGACATTTAAATGCCAGTCTCTATAATACATGCGGTACGAAATGTCTATGGATTAAAGAAAATCAAGAATAATCGCCATCATTGGCCATTCTTTCTCACCACGCTAATTCCTCTACTGAGTATAAGGCATCCCTTACTATAGCACGCCACATACATTGAGACGGATAATCGCAATTACAAGTACTGTATAGTTATACACTTATTTGACAGTTCTTTCGCAGTAGTATGTAAGTAGTTAAAATGACATCGCATTTTCTTCTTAAATAATTACAAATGTATGTTTCTGTTTCAGCCAACATAACGTTAATGTACACGGTAACAGATGTGCTGGGATTAAAGGCTTATCCGGTAAATATTTAACTAAACTTTTAAAGCTAACGTTATCACGCATCAATAAATCATGTAACGTTTACCCAAAAACGTTAAAGTTTACTTATTATTGCAACGGTTCAAAAATACTTTCGGCATGCAACCAAAATAAGTCTTATGCTGATATTTATACATGGCCAAAATTGTGACACTATCGATTTTTTTGTGCAACTTCTGTCTTTAATTGTGTACCATTTGAACGAATTAAGTTTCATTTCAATAACGGAGCCTTACCCTTCAAAGTGAAATCTCAAAAGATCCTTCTGTGTTTTAGGGTGAATATGAAGTAGACATGCGGTTGAAGAATATAGACGGATATGGTGTATGCTGTACAGCGCAACTTACCGTTCTTGGATAAGTTGGAGGACGGTTTCTGGGACAAGTTGGCGGACGGGTTCTGTGATAAGTTGGAGGACGGGTTCTGTGATAAGTTGGAGGACGGGTTCTGTGATTAGTTGAAGGACATGATCGTCATTCTACGTGCTAAAAGAACTGTGATTGGCAGTGACCTGTCGCTTTCTCAATCGAATGTAAATTCATGGGATTTTCTTCATCAAAAGGCGGTTTAACGTTCCATGTTTCACAGGATTGTTACTGCTCACTGATATTTCAATAATCAGTAGCTGATTTTCGCCAGTTAGCAAAATGCACGGAACGTGTTCACTTCAACAATTTTATCAACGAACAGTTTTAGTTTCAATTAAATCTAGATAGGTGCTATTTTCATTACAGGGGTGATTTTTTTTGTAATAGAACGTCTTTTCGAAAACTTCACTCTTTGCATTCTCTTCCATTTTGGTAAGTGAACTGAGTTAATCGAGCTTAAACATATGAAAACTTCCGACTATTACAGAATGGATCTCGCAATTTTCAACAGAGGTCATGGAATTTATGTACAACCAAATTGAGTGATCCTCGAACTATTCAACTGATTGACGTCACTTTTCCGTGTTGACTGACAACTATGCAAAGAAAAACTGAAGTGTTTGAATGGTCAACTTATCCAAAATACTATCTTCCTAGTTGAACATCAAATTTCACTAAGTTTGGAAGGATAGAACTAGATGTTTATTGAAAAGTATCATCACTTACCCCTATGTTAATTATGAATGATTTAAGCATTTTGATATTAAACAAGAGATCCCACAGGGATTTTGCGCCCACCATCGTACCATCTTCAGTAGTTCTGTCTTTTCTCTTATCTGTTTGACCGAGACATACATACAGAAAATGCACCTTGAGAAAACATTTGATCTTTACTTCATTCTGATGTATATAAAAGACAACCTTGAAAGAGAGTTTGTCGTTTCACATATTTAATAATAAATTACTTAATGTGATAGAAATAGAACCGATCGTTGCAATATGAGAAAGATCTGTTAAGGTGTTCCTGTAGCCATCTAATTTTAATATCTTTCAAAATAAAACAGGCACAACTAAGTACAAAGGGGAACCTACATATCAAGATATGAAAATCCCTCAAGTACTTTTTAAGAATTAGCAATAACAATCTTTAACTGTCAAAATTCAAGATGGCCACATGTCGACCATTTTGTTTGTCAATCGCGATCGGCCTCAAAAGTAAATATGCACAGATCAAAGGACACATGTATATAAAATATGAGAAAGATTCCTGCATTTCTTTCTGAAAGATAGTGATAAAAAACATTCACTATCAAAATCCAAGATGGCCATTTTGTTTATCCAATCCGACTCTAAAAGATCATTCAGTCAAAATCTAACTTGGCCGCCTGTCGACTCGTCTCAAAAGATAACAAGGGGAACCTACCTGTGACATTAAGAGTTATATCCCTACAGTACTTCCCAAGAAATACTGATAACAATCATTCAGTCAAAATCTAAGTTGGCCGCCTGTCGACCTGTCTCAAAAGATAACAAGGGGAACCTACCTGTGAAATTAGAGTTGTATCCCTACAGTACTTCCCCGAGATATACCGATAGCAATCATTCAGTCAAAATCTAAGTTAGCCGCCTGTCGACCATTTTGTTTATCCGACCTGTTTTAAAAGTTAACATACACAACAAGGGACCAAGTCACACCTACATATCAAATTTGAGAAAGATCTCTCAATTTCTTTCCGAGAAATAGCGATAGCAAGAACTGTTTAAGGATGAACAGACAGACAACGGACCATGGGTACTGGGTGATTTGAAAAGCCAACTATCTGATGATTGTGGGCTAAAAATTTGGATTTTTTTGCAATAAAATGACTCGTTATTTCCTAGTGGTTGTCCAGAATCTACAATTCAACTTTTCAACATCTTTCACCTTAATTGAAGCATTATTTGTTTGGGTTAAGAATACAATACATGTACATGTGTTTATATGGTTATCAACAAAGAACAAAAACTTCAGGTACTTGCATTGCATCATTTTATTACCATTGATCTCTGATGTCCCGTTTGTGGTTAGAATCTAATATTGCATAATACTAGCCATTGATAGCAGCAAAAATGTCTGCTGACCTAAACTGGCACCAATCTCAGACAGCAGCACTATAGCACTTTTTGGGTGATTTGCATGTTAATTATTTGTAAAATGTACATTGCCTGTGATTGTAAAGACTACCCTACTTCATTCTGACAAAAATAAAGTATGATGGCACATGAAGTCAAACAATTTCTTTGATGCAAATTGTAAAGACAAAAAAGGATACTTTTATTATTTGTCATGGTTAACACTTCTCTAAGAACCACACTTTTGTTGAGATCATGCAGCAGTTTAATCTGATACTGAAATTATGAAACTGAAAAAGATTTTTTATTTTGGTTGAAGTTGCAGCCTTATTTAAGAATAACTGGAATTGTTTTCTGGATTTGAAAGAAAAACACTGTTAACCTAGGAGAGTAACTAATAATAGTCTATAAAGATCATACATATGTACTCACCTATGCCATGGAGATTGCTAAAACAACGTTCCACATTTGTATAACAACCACAAGACATCAATGGCTAGAAAAGTGGGGACTAACAAGGTTACATTACAAATTATTTGGCAGGAACACAAAAGTCTGTACCTGACCGAGATGTCATTTTCAAGCACATGCGACTTTGATAAGGTTTCAATTTAAAGATTTGATTTTACACAATATAAACACAACAGAAAATACAGTTTATTTAGTATGTGTGGAACCCGGCAGTGCTAGGACAGTTGGATTACTCAGAATAAAAAATCTACTTTATGAGAATAAAAATATGAAGAATATCATAATTGAACCCCAAATAATATTTTTGAAATTTCAAAAATCCAAAGATCTAGTTAAAATAAAATACAATACACTATCCTTATCTTTCTATTAAGCAAAAATATAGTTTCCACAGCAACATATTCTGACAATAAATCTTTGGAGTATCTTGTTCATATTTCATTTTAATTGAAAACATATCAGATTGCTTTTAGCATTTTTGTTAACAAATTAAAGCGCAGCTCACTAAAACAGTTTTCAAATAATAAGACTGTTGTACAATATTTTCTTTAAACCCCTAGTGTACAGAAGAATCAAGTGTGCAAACAAACTACCTGTATTATCACTACAAAGTCAAGTTCAACTTGATCTGTTGAGTGCAAGTCAATGTCGACTTTATACTTGTACATCAATCAAAATCTATACAATAGATGCAATATTGCATCTCGATACAATTCTTTTCTCACCTCCTTCTACAGAATATTGGACATTTTGCCAACTTCACAACCTTTGAAGCTGGAGAAATCCAATGTTTGTGCCCTCATTCTTGGGTGGAGTTTTTACAAGGTCAAAGTTTAATCATATCACATTGAAGTACAAATCAAATATGATGAACACAATTGAAGTACATTGTTAGACAAGACCCTGATCACAGACTTCTGTCCTGTGTCTGTCGGAATTGATCACAAAGTACCTCCCTCTGCATTGTTCACAGAACCTAATCCAAGTGGTTCACAAAGCACAAACTCATGTTTCACTGTGAACAGACTCACATTGCAATGTCCACCTTATAACACGCATCACTTTGGCAACTTCGCCACACTTACTAAAAACTTATTCAGGTGGCAAAATCCATAAATTAAATACAAAATGGGCAAACAAAAAAATAATGGGACAAATCTAAAGGGGCCTTCCTCGCTTGTATTGTACCTTTACTCAACTGTGTTTCAGACTAGTAAATCATAAATATTTGTTCAAATCCAATTTTCCCTCTCCATTTGTACTGTTGACCAACAAAGCTGCCATTACTTCAACAAGCACTGTATGTTACCAAGTGTACGGCTGTAGATAGGCGGCATGATATGTGGCGTCATCTCGTCCAACATTTCTCACTCGCATGGCAGGATGGCGTGTATGGTGTTCTTTATACTGAGTATGACAATCTATGATTGAGCTGGCACTTTCTGGAGAAATAAATAAAAACATTCAGATACAGATATGTTAATTCTGTAAAAATAGTAGACATTAAACCTACATATTGAAGTGAAGATGACGCCATTTTCAATTTAGTCTGCTCAGACGGTTTTGTCATGAAATATTTTAGGTTCTTTTTATCTTCTATTTGCAATTATTATATTAAAAATTAATTGAATTTATTTACGTTTGAATATTCTTTAATTTTTGAAATGCTAGTCCAGATTTAATTTGTCAGGTTTTTAGTCACGCCAAGGCAACTTCCTGCTTGTTAAACAGCTACTTTGTCAGGCATAAAGGATGTTTATCTGTAGTTAACTAGTACAAATCATCATTCAATCAGTAAGCAAATCATTTGTCTATTCCTATCAGCTATTTTCAACGGCCTTTAAAAGTCTGAAATATTATCTGAATTGATGGATAGACCACTAGTATTCTACCGGCATTTTTTCCCTCAAAACGAAGCTAAAATTTGTTTTTCGTAAATCTGTGTTTGTTTCATAACTGTTTGAATGTTTTTACTAAAAAAAACAGCCATAAGGTTTATTATTGATTTGGGGAACGGAGAAACACATGCAAAAAACATGTTTTATAAACTATTCTAACGCACTTGCCCAGGGCAAGTGAGCCAAGTTTTTGCACTTGCCCGAGCACTAAAACTGGTTGTATACCCCTGCTTATTAAATGTCTAATCATTCCCCTTCAATCCTTTCTTGGCAGAAATGATCCATACTCAAATCTCTATTTCCTTTTGGTCAGTCTGGGTCAGTAGTCTCTAAATAGAAAGTTGACTGCAGATAGCCAGATAGCAGGCCATGGCGTAAGCTCTATTCGTCCTTTGGGTCAAATTAGCTTAAAAAAACATATAATCCCAATGCTTGAAAAATGTGTTACATTTACCTGTTTTGCTGATCCATCTCTAGGTCTGTTGATACCTGCTGCCTCATAGTCATAGTTATAATCCACCCAGCCTTGGTTCCTATTTCTTCCTCCTCCCCTTTGTGGGCCATTATTCCAGCGTCCTCCCCCTTTCAACATAGTATGTAGATAACAATTTTTAAGCAGAAAACAAGAGTGTACAACATCCTACAAATACTATGAAAAAGAAACAACTAACAAGGACTCCAACTCTCGTTTGGGTCAAAAACCACGATTGTTGAATAAAATCGCTTGCAAGACCATCATATGAAATAATTTGCGCTACAATAACTGTAATGTTAAAAAGAGCCTCGAGACAGATCTTTCATCTTTAAACATTGCCCATGTAATGTCAGTGTCTTGTTAGGACCTTAGTAAAGAAAGCTCTCAGTTTTGGCCCATGTCAATGATGGTACGACAGTATATCACTAGAGCTTAAGACCACATATATGTTGCCATGGATATATGCCAAGACAATGTAATCAGTGCTAGAAAAGAACTGAAACACTGGTAGGTCAACAAGGGCCACACCATGTGCCTGACCCTACTATCCGTGATCTACATTTAGTAACAGTGACTTTTGCCTTAGAAACATTTAACCCCCATCTAAATAAGACAGTTTATCACAATATGAAATTCTTTTGGATTGTAAGTTAAGGAGCACACCACACCACTCATGGCCTAATTCTAGTACCAGTGCACATCCACCTGCCACAGTACATCACAACGTAACATTTCAGTAAACCATTTGTATTCAAGATAAGGACTGTAAACGTTACGGTCTATTTTCAGTAACAGTGACTTTAACCTTCGTAAGTTTTTAAATCCCTATTGCACATCTACATATCACAGTGTATCACCTTTTCGAATCAGAAAAATCCCTGGAAACCAAAGTGTGGACTGTCAGACAAACAGAGTTATTACTATAGCGCACCCCAAACCTTGATGTGGGGCCCTTATTATTGATGACTCCTTACTTATGCAGACAAAGAAGTTGGAAATAATTCAGAAAAAAATGTGTTGTCCAGGTTGATAATTCTGTCTGCAGGGTCGACAGAATCTAGTAGTGAAACACGGACAATGAAAAGTACAGGTGTTGATAAAGTCTATGACATACCTCTTGGACCTCCCCTTGGTGGGCCTCTATAGAAACCACGACCTCCACGATATCCACGATTACCATACCCTCGACCACCCCGGAAATTTCTCCGAGGATAATCCGACACACCAAATGTTTCTACGTTAAGTTTTCGCTCTTCTCTCCAACTAGTTCTTGTTGACCTGTAAAGAATGATTGATTCAAATATTGAATATTGGACAACTAAAATTGAGCAAGAGCTAATATTGTGCTAATGGATAACCTCCCCCCTGATTTACATTAAAAACGAAATGTGCTGGGACTCGTATAGATATACTTCCCCAACCCCCCACATCAGAAAACATTGAAAGTGATCAAAGGTGATCTTTCACCCTTTAACCTTAACTGATGACCAACTTGTTACCTTTATCTTTGACCTTTAAACTTAGAAAGCAATCCTAAGCATGCTTTATCTGCCTATGTTTGCTTTAGTGGAAATCAATTTTCTATTGACAATGACATTAGCATTTGAAATCAGAGTGAGCAACTTGGTTTTATATTGAAGGCAAACAGGAATTTAATTGCACAAACCCAATTTCAATTGATTGAACAGGTGACCTTGACCTTTGGACCAAAAAGGCATTCTCAAGCAAGTCCTTTCAGTGTATGAAGTTTGGGTAGTTTTGGTCCATAGGAACTAATGTTTATGTATGGAAATGAAGAGTACCAATAAACGATCTGTCCTCGTATTTTGATTCTGGGGATAATAACCAGTAGTTGTAAGCAGAACAGCAATAAAAATCAGTTATACAATGTATCAAATTGACAGTTAAGAGGCACACATTTACTACCACCAGCAAGGAAATCAACCCTAAATCTCTTATATTGGGATACAAGATTTTTTTTTTTATATCATTATTCATTACGAGATATTGATGCATATAAAGGTTTTCATGTGAAGAAACGGTATCATAAAACCCAGGTTCACTCATTTTCTTGAGAAGGAAAAGCTACTAAGTACCCTTTTGCTCGTTCTGTTGCTTCACAGCTAATGTTATCAAAGAAGGATTTAGCTTTGTCGTAAAACAAGTCATCTTCTTCCTCCTCAGGAGGGTTGTTGGTACTGGAGTTGTCACCTCCGTTCTCTATACTTCCTTCTTTTTCACCATTTGTTGTCGGAACTTTATCAGCTTATGAAAAGAACGATGCATATTCTTTATTTTAAAGATATCACATACTTAATCACTCAGAAAAACTATAGGAATATGTGATATATAAATATACAAATTGAAAATTATCTTACAAAGTGTTCAATAATAAAACCTACAATGATATCATATATCGATAGATAAGTTTAAAAAATATCATTTGAGTACTAAGTACTTGCTCCACTTCTGAGTAGTAGAGTCACAAGAATATTACAATTTATAGCATGTTTTCCGAAATCAGTTTTTGAATCATTCTGTTAGGCTTTCAACTGTGGTGCATAATAATGTCCGACTTACAAATTGTAAGTTTTTGTTTTAGTTCACGTTCAATTTCTTCCTTGTCAAATTGAGCATTTGAACTTTCAAAGTCAAATTCTCCTTCAAACTTGAGCGGAGATTCTGTTGGGCGTCCTGACTGCGGCCTGCCTCCTCCCCGCGGTGGTCTACTGCCTCCTCCTCCTCTGGGTCCTCTAGGGCCAACTCCTCTTGCCTCGCGCCCACCTCGGTCACTGAAGCCTCCTGCAATGAAATTGGTCAAAATTATATAGGGTAAAAAGAGTACTTTAAGGGCAGAACAATATCAAGAGTGGGTTTTTTTCAACAGAGGTTTATGGAGAAATGACCCTGGGATGAAATTGGAAAAATATTTGGACTGTACAAATTTTTATTCAAGCCTATCTTTATGGCAACATGATCATTCAGTCCTTCCTACATAAGCTTTCAGAACTCAGCCAGTTGTAGGGAATTTATTTACATGAAGGTGTTTTCGTTTTTAGATTTCCAAATTTCTGGAATTTTAAAGGGTCAAATTGGGAAAATCATGCCTTTATCATAGTTGGGATAGGTCCTTCAAAAGGAACTAAAACGTATCCTGATAAACCTCTGTTCCCAGACATCTTTATTTACTTAATATCACTAAAATATGAATAATATTCATCTTTTCAGTTTTGGAAAGGCTTAAACATAGGTTTTAGATGCTGGAATTGATTTTATTAAACAGAAATATGGAGCATTTGTCTTGGTTCATGGTCCTTTCTTTGTAATAGCTAACATGTCCATAGGTCTACATACTCTAGTTGGAAAAGTAATATGTATTTTTATTGACTTTTCATGTTCCTTTGAAGATATTTCATTCACTGAAAGAAAACCTACATTTACAGTTGAAAGACTTCCTCCAACCTCCCCTTGCTGATATTACAATTCATCATACACAATATTAATGAAAATTCCTTGATACTTAATTACAGGCACATTTTGCAATTTCATATTCATTAGGACTTTCTGTTTAGGAGTACTGTGTAAGAAGAACATTATTCATGATCCAAAATATACTGTGTTTACACATATTAGTATATTGTGAAGCTGGGGCATCAACTTATAACAACCTCTTTCAGCTACTCCTGCTCCTCCTCCTCCTGCCCCAGGAACACCTCTCCCACGACTCTGCCCCCTTCCTCGGGAATAGGATGCTGATGGAGGCCTTTGATTTGGTGCACCTCTTCGTTGCTCTCGCCGATCCGGAAAACCCTGATTGTAATTTTGCTGTTGTTGATGGTAGTTCTGTGATTGCTGCTGTTGTCTTTCAGACTTATCTGGACTAGAACTTGGATGCTGGGTACTTTGGTCGAGGGTTGGAGACTTCCTGTTTTGCAGTGGAGGGGTTGGACCCCGAGAACCTGTAAACAAACACAAAATCAACATTTGTACTTAAACAGTCCCCATTATTTTTCAAATGTAGCAATTCACTCTTCCTTTAATAACAGGAGTTTCAATCAAATTTAAAGTTGAAGGAAAGTTTACAACAAAAAGTTAATTTCAGAAGCAGAGAACAGGAAAAAGCAATAATTATATCAAACTGCAGGGCTCCAAGTAGCAACTGTTTCAGTCGCCATGGCGAAAACTTTACAAAATAATATTTCAAGGATTTAAATTGATGCTCAGTCCTTTCATCTCAAACCAATTCCAACTTTTAATCTATTTATCAAAGTAAAGATATATATACAATATATTCAAGACATCCATATTAGTAGCTTTTCTATATATATACTTGTATACAAAAGCAGAAATTAAATTAAATATAATGTATATGGGAAACATTTTTATACATGGTGCAAACAAATATTTAATGTTATTTTCATGAGAATTGTGTTTCAAGACAGGAATTAATTTAGATTCAATTTCTTGATGCTACTAAACATAAGAGCCACTGTAAAATTATTTTTGTAACTGGGCTCTGGTCTTTTCAGCCTTGCCAGGGACTGGTGAACTATTTTCAAATTTTACAGAAAAATTAAAAGCAAAGTCCTACATTATTTTACTACTCTTGCTAAAACAATAGACATCATTTCATTTGTTTATAATGAATTAAGTTGGATTCAATTTACTATTGTTTTATTTTAGAGCTTTGTAAAACACTTATTAATTTATAAGCAAGGAAGTACTTATAAAATAAATTTCAAGAGCTTGCTGGTGCAAGCTTTTAATAGACCCAAAATAAATTAGATGGTATATTGTCCAAGACAAAATAGCAAAGTTTGTATCTGGATGCATTGCCATGTAAAAAAAAGTTACCAAGCTAAAGTAACAGGCTTTCATGCACAAATGGGTTCGCACAACATATCCTATATATGTAAAGTGTAAACTAAACAAGGAAACTCTAATTCACAACAGTTTGCAGCAGTCTTTTGGAACCATCATTCTCCCCCCTTCCTCCCAAAATATGGCAAGGTGGAACTGTAAGATGGTTACAAATGACTTATATACACAACATTGAATTGTTAACACAGATAACAAGACTATACATCAACGACTTCACTAGTGCTGGTAGTAATTGGAACTAGAATTCATAGATACTGGTCAAGCTGATCCTGTGATAAGATGGGCTCGGCAATTTTAATCATGCACATTTTAATGCACAAATACTTGTATTGCATATGAAACCGAAAGCAGCAAAGGAGGTATACAAGGAACAGCGTTGATATTGGACTACCCACCAGGTCTTCTGATAGCGCCCATTGCAGCAGGCTGGGAGCCAACCTGAATACCCTGGTCCATGGTAGGGGATACTCGATTAAGAGTGGGTGAAGGCCCACGAGAACCTAATAGCAAGAATATTGAAGAAAATCATATGAGACATCTGTAAATACTTGCAGATAATGAATCATATGTAGTATTAGTATTACCACCCCACTTCAAATTATCAAAATATCCCATTTTGAAACATGTTCTTTCCAGATCCTCTATTAATTTGACAGAAGTACCCTGGGTTTATCAGGGGGTTTGGGGAAGTAGACCCCCCCCACCCCCCCCGGAGATAAATTGGAAAATGTTATAGACATAATTACCATTTCGGGAACCACCTTGACGATTATAATAACTCTTTTTTAAGCTTTTCTTAATAACCACATGAACATTATGTCCAATTGTGAGGAATATAATTATTTTTTTGCAATTTCTTCTCTTTTGTTTTCTCTTACTAGATTTCCCAGCAATTGGGAAATTTTAAGGACATAATTGGGAAAAATCACTTAATTTATTGGGAATGGGTTCTTTAAATAGATCTAAAAAGTACCCTGATAAACCCCCAAGTACTTCAGCATTCGTGAAGTATTCAACCCAACCAACATCTTCAGAAATGTACATGTTAATGAATAAGATATATGAAGAGTTTTGAAGCTTTGTTTCACAAAAGTGGGGCCATGACAATCATTTTGTTATGACATATCTCTAGGAATAGAAAGATTGGTTGACACTGGTCAATAATATTAACACAACATGCAGTTTTCTATAAATCAAAGTACCAAGTGACAAGTCTAAAGGTGATTACAGATCAAGCAATTGACAAATAAACAAAACTCAGTCTTTTAAAGCACAGATGATAACTATACTCATTTGCATTTCAATTTGACTTAGTAATTACAAATTTTAAAAAGTTAGTACAAAAGACTTGAAATTATTTCCAGGCAAGACTGCTAGGGTAAATTGAAGTATGTTTAGAAGATTGCTTTCACTTTATCCTTTTTCACTATAAACCATCAGTTTCTTCTGGGAGTAGGAAAATAACAGGTGCATATTTCAGTATATTAACTACAAACCAAATTGACATAGTATGACAAAAGCTCCGTGTTAAAGAGGTCATTGTCTTAAATCTAAGAAACTTTCAATAAACAAAATTAATAAAAGTATAGTTTACATCTGTATTTTACAAGGCTGTCGGAAAGAAAACTACCCAACATAAATATTTTTTTCAACTTTTATCAGACAACAAATCCAATTCTTCTGATTTACCTTTTTTTCATAAAACATTTAAAAGGTCGAAAAAAATATTTATGATTGTCTGGTAACAGTTTTGCCACTGTGATGATAACAAAATTATTATGTAACATTGAACAAAAATGTGAAAATATATCACATTTCTGTTTACATTTGAAAATAATTTATACATATACAAAAGCACAAGTGAGATTTTTTTCTTAAATGGTGAAACAAGAAATTGTTGTAAATAATGTTTTCAAGATACAGTAAAGTATGACCTCACAAGAACCCCACAGTACAAAATTAAACAAACCATGCCCATGGTGTGGCTGTGTGGGAAAAGGCTGGGGAGCATTTCCTGGTGCCTGTCCATACTGACTGTAAAGCGGCGGGCCTCCAAATGGCTGGTAAGATGGTCCTCCAAAACCTGGGGCAACTGCTGGTTGCTGTTGAAAGGAGGGGGGAGGGGCCACAGGCTGAGAGGACTAAACAAAAGAGCACATAATGAACATAAGATATAATATGAAATCACTACCACATTTAATTGGGATCAATATGAATCACTTGTGAGAGTTACTTACGCATTTTCATTTGCCCGCTAGCAGACAAAAATTGATTGAACGAAACAATGCCTTGCAAATTAGATGTCCTAATTTAGCACAATATCTTGATAACAAATTGCCCAACCAGCAGCCTATGAGAAACACATACACACAAAAACGTTGATAACAAGTCAATACTCTTTAAATGTTTGTAATTGGCATATTTGATACATAGTCATCACCCTGAACACCGTTATGTTCCCTTCGAATCCTTGTGCCTGCAGTACATTTTCCACCCACGCACATCTGCTGACCACCTCTGGCTCTTACATTTTGTAATTTATGTTACAGTAGATGTTGTACCTTTACAATGGCTGGATCTTGTGGTGGTTGTTGGTGCTGCTGCTGCTGTGCTGCTTTTGGTGGTTCACATACGTGCAAATCCTTGATGTCACTACCTCTAAATATGATGTACTCAAAAATCTCATCTCTTGGAGCCACTGGCCTGTCAGTTGGTCTATCTTCTGTACCAAATGACCTCACTGCAAGATAAATAGGTTATAAACATATTGATCTTGATCTATTTATTCAAGGTATATAATTACAGTATGTATCAAACCGGAATTCTTACCAAGAACCTCTAAACTGGAGATGTAATTATCCACAGAGCTATGTAGAGGTGATGACATTGGTACTAAGTCAACCCTGTCCTGGTCTGCTTCATTATTTCCCCAAAGACACAAAATTGTGTACACCCAAAAGCCAGATCATCAGACTCTTGAATTTGGAAGTTTTTACAATCAAGAAAAGCCTCTGCACAACTGGATGTCAAAAATAACCCTCATCATATCTACAGGTTGACTGCTCCCGCAACTTCACCAAGACTGACCTGCATGTGCAAGATTCCTTTGAGCTTAAGCTTAAATTTTCCTACATAAAAAACAATCAAAATATTTTCATTATTTTATTTACATTTGATATTGGAAATTTCCATACATACTTCAATGTTTTTTAGTTGTCCTACACAAAAACAAATATCTAATTACATTTTTAATAACAAAGTTAAGTACAAATCAAGTGCACTCAAATAAATCTCATAAATGCGGGACAACCTGACAAAGGAGCTTCAGTAAGCATAATGATAACCTTTAGAGATGTGTCAAATGCAAGATTGCCTCTGGCTCTGCAGTTGCAAGTTACACTGGCAACTCGGTTTCAAAACATGTAGTCAGATATTTACAACTGGCAAAAGTGTTTCCCCAGTAATGTCAAGCTTTCAAAGGGCCTACTGATGCTACTTCCACTATGTCCTACTTAATTTTTTGCCAACATGAATTGGAATGAGAAACAATGTCAACAATGGCATATAACAGAGCAAATGAAACATATGCAAGGGGGAGAAAATTGAACATTGTACCAATGCACCATATTCTAGTGTTTTCCTTGATTTATGAAGTTCTGCTTTTGGTCTTGAAATGAATTCTTACACTATATGAAACCATCAATATGAATAATTGAGTCTGCAGGGTAGGTAACAAATACCATTTTGACCCTCTACTTTCACATTGAAATATGACACAGCTGCGTATGTATATACCAACATGGGGAATTGTTCGTCATGTTGCAATTACTTGGGGTAACTTTTGAAGCCGACATAAAGTAATTACAAAGAAATTCGTTGTTGTTACATTGTAAACATACCTTTGGCCAATGCAACAGTCGATTCATTGGGATCGATTGTATACAAAATGCCTTCATATCGAATGCCAGCCTTCGATATGAGACTTATTTTACTCCCTAAGTATGGTATTCCCCCACTCATGGCTGCGTATGCCACAGGGTATCAAAATGAGGAAGATGACGATGGATTGAGTAACTTGCCACCTCAAGTCTGGTACGGACTGATCAAGATGGCGAAATCATTTGTAGTCCGACAGAGGGCGCTAAAGTTCAAAATTCATACCCATAGACCTCCGTTCTGCGCATGCGGTCTTCAGTCTGAAATGTGTTGTGCGGGGAAATGGCGACCGCCAATTTTATCGACGACTTGATTACCTCTGAGATAGATGAAAGTGCCGTTAGTGCCTTAGTTGGTGCATTAGAAGGACAGTTGGCTTCCCCTACACACAAGGATAACTCACAGTCGATATCAGAATCTTCTATAAATAATAATCATATCACTACAGCAAGCACTCCGGTAGCTTGCACTGCTTCATCATTCAACATTGTACAGACCAATGTAACACAGGGACTAAAAGGTTTGTCTTTACCAAATAGTGTGACTGTGAACTCTGTCACGAGTCCGTTGGTGAAACTGACCCAATCAGATCCCCAGATCATTGGTATAAATTCCATAATAAACTCAAACAATGTTGCAGCATCCAATAACAATACTCAAAATAACAGGGAATCACCTGCATCTAACTCAAGCAGAGTTGTAAACAACCAACATGCTGTTAGAATAATACCTAACACTCAGCCTCATGTGAATTCAAGAAGTTCCCCATTACCACAAGCAATTGTCAATTCTAATAGTTTGGTGCATACAAACCATATTCCGAGTGCAAATTCACCACTTATAGATCTAAATAGGACTACTCATTCTCCTAATGTAAATACAAGAATTGTCATTTCAAAACCAGGTGAAACAGTAGTTGATCAGAAATCTGTGATAATACCACAAGTTACATCAAGTGCTGGAGGGATCACTATTCCACAACAATATTCTAGTCATCAGGATGTAGTATTAAAACCAGGACATATTATTTTGAAACATGACAATGTGAACTCTGGGAATGTAAATGCTGTAAAGCAAGAACGTGTAACAGCTCTCAAACAGGAAGGCTCTATGAACACTCAACAGCATAGCCAGTTTTTAATTAAAAATGAGCAACATACGACGAGAAGTCCAATTTCAAATGTGAAACATGAAGGCTGTCCGACAATTCAGACTATACAGACTGTTCATGGAACGCAGCACATTCAAACCGGATCTGTACCTTCAGCTGCTGGAAGTCAAATCACACAGGCAACTAATGTTCATATAGTTAATGCACCAATTAAAGGTGGTGTTGCAGGGAATCCAAGTGTTATTACAGTGAGGACTCCAGGACAAGCGCAGCCTGGTCAGGTTGTGATGCGTCAACAAACGCCACATTCAAGTGGTGTGCCTATGCATGTGGTTAGTGTTAGTGGTTCCAATGTGGTGCCAAGATTTACAAACAGTAAGGGAGCAGTGGCACGGGTGGCGACTGCTTCTCCTGCACGACAACAGCAAATCAACATAGCACCTCGGCCAGGAACCACAGCGGTAAGGTTACAATGTCATAACGGTTACAACAAAAACTAATATTTAGTGTTTTAGTTTACAATTTGGTATGGTCATAATGGCTATATAAAAAAAATATGTACATACCAGCTGTTAAAATGCGTCCTAGAGATAAATGCAATTAATTATCACGATTTTCGCAACCACGTTTTCTTTTAAATAGGCTGTAAACACCCTTGACTTCTCGCGGTGGCCTCGAAAAGCCAAGATACACCATCAGGTCCAGTACACTGTCGATTGAGCTATATCGCTATAAAGACCTATATACACCTATAAATTATAGCTGTTTTGTCAAGCTATATTTTCTCAGATTTCAATTTTCATTAAATTAAAGCAAAGTCGCAATAAGGTTTTTGGTAATGTTGACTACAAAAAGCATACAGTTAGATGTTTATTTTCATTTTTCATAAATTTATGTAAAATTTCCGATTTTTTTACATGATTATTTTTTAAAAAGAATACTTATATTTAATGTCTTTTGTTATCAACCTAATGACACAATCTTCTTTTAAAAGCGACTTTGTTTCATTTTCCTTAAAAAAGAAAATAACTTGAAAATAGCAAAAAAGGCCTATTTCAGATAAGTCAATATAGAGCTGTTATAGGTCTTTACAGCTATATAGCTCAATCGGCAGAGTGTACTGGACCTGACCATAGCCTATTTACAGAAATTAAAGATCTCTGAAAAAAGGATAATCTGTAATGAAAGTACAAAAATTGCTTTTACAATAAATTACAAAAAGTTGTACCAAACAGAGTATTAAAAATCACTACTGTATTATTTGTGTGAAGTCATTTTATTGATATATAGCTATATAGTCGCATTCCCGAGACGAATTTCGAGGCTCCAAATTACACATATGGTAACATTGTTGAAATATCTCATCAGTTTAGCAGAAAACAATGCAGAAGTATCTTCATATTTTTTAACAGCACTACTGTGCACTTATGTGTTCCATTTTATCCCTATCTACAGAGATGTTTTATCTATGTAAGCAGTGTGTTTTCAAGACCTCGAAAAGTCCTTTAAATATATCTAACATTAATATGCAGTGTTGTGATTATTTATAAATTTTAGCTTTAAACAATTTTGATATTTTTTTTTATGATAAAATTAGGGAACTATCACGTTGCCTCAAGGGATGTTACCACATGGTGGGATGTTGATGAAAAATGAGCAAGGCCAGTTTGTTATCGTCACTGCTAACCAAGGGGGAGTGCAGCAGGCAGTATCTACGACAATGGCTAGTTCTACAACAGGGCATCGCATTCAGTATGTCAGGGTAGGTATTATGTCCTACTGGCAGAGGAGTCATGAGTAGCCTGTTATAAGTAAAACTAACTTCAAAATACCCTCCTACAGATATTTTATTTGCAACTTTCATGAAATAAAAAAATTGTAATGAGATGTTATAAATCAGCACCTTTTCAGGTAAAAAGGGGAAAATACCCCTTTGCTTATTATCAGCAAACAAAAAGAAATGTTCAAAAGTAATTTAACTTAATTTAACTCTTCTGTCCAAAATTTCAATTTACTCATCTCTGATGTATTGTCAGTTTGAAATTTGGCTACGTTGTTGGTATAAGTCTGTGTTTTTACTGTAGCCCCCTACCACAGTCCAGGCACATGCACGGCCTCCCACCACTCAGATAGTCACCATCCAACACCCGTCTGGTACCCCCATCGCAGGCCAACACCAGACAGTTCTCCGTCAGACCGTCCCTTCCTCAGGAGCCCCTGCCCTCGTGTCTACAGCATCAAGCCAGGTTGTGCAGACAGTTCGGGCAACCAACCCCAGTATGGCACCACACACCTCAACAGCTCCTGGCACAAGTAAGTTCTGTATCCAGTGTGGTGTGAAATTCACAGCTCATTAACCACCTTGGATACAAATTAGTGTCCAGTCTGTTAACTAGGTTACAATAAACGATTGAAATAAGACTGAGGTTCAGTGGTGGTAAAGTTAATCATATATTGGCTGTAGAAAATATTTTACATCCGAGGAAAACAGTTTTAATCCTGTTTAATGGGTAAATCTTAAAGAATAATAGAATCCATCCCTGATGAGAGGTATGGATAAGGTTATTTAAACCCAAGGGATAAAATATTGAGCAGGAGACCCGAGGCTTTGCCAAGGGTATTTTGCTCAATATTTTATCCCGGGGGTTTGTATTACCTTATCCTTACCTCACATCAGGGATGGATTATATTTCCTACTTTTTACCTAAAACCTGTAAAAACAGCTGCTCTTCTAGTAGTTTGTCAACTGTTCGCACATTTCTCATTTGCATATGCAGCACGGATGGCAATTATTAATGACCCTGACTGACCCCAAAACGTCATAGAATGACGTCACGAACAATAGCGTGACCCCGAAAGGTTACTATAATTCCCCTGCCAGTCTGCGTGTGTAAGCAATCCAGACTCGTGGGTCGGATAGAATTTTCCAGCACCGCCGGAAATGCGGATATCTTGGTTCTAGTATGCAAGAAAATTGGTTACGCTATGTTTGACATATGACAGTTGTGACATATAAAAGTTCTGTTTTCCTTTTTTCTAGCCCAAAGTTCTGGTCAGGTCCAACAACAACCACTAGATAATGTAAAAAAGTGTAAAAACTTCCTCTCAACATTGCTGAAGCTTGCAGCTGGACAACCCAAAGAAACGGTCAAAAATGTCAGAGAGCTCATCCAGGGTCTCATTGTAAGTTTTTGTTTTTAGGATGCGTCTGTACTTAATCTGTTTATCAACATTACTAAGTTCATAATTGCTACCAATTATCTGCATCAAGGTGCAACACCCAAAGCAGGAATATCTTCACCTGCTAAAGGTGATGTACTGCAAATGTTTCAAGATACAGTTTAGACATGTACAGAAAGTTAGGCAAGGGAATGCAATCTAAAGAGATTCAATGAATTGATTTTGTGCAAACCTGGAAATTTCGTTCTTTTATACTTGCATTCAAAGTTATGTTGCTTGGTTTGCCTTCTTGTGATTGCGACTTCTTTTTGCTTCACTAGTCTTCAGGAAGATTTCAAACAACTCGATTAGCACATGCATATATGCCAACTTAATTTCTTATAAATAAATATAAAGAATTTTCGCTAGTTTTAATATTAACCTAGAGGTCAGCTTTTGGAATTGAATCCAGCTGAAGCTGGAATCAGTCAGGAGCTGTTATTTTGATAAACAAGCAGATTATCAGGATGACGTGTTTTTAAAAAACTATGCTTGAAATATAAATACCGATATAGGTATATTACTGTTTTCCATTGCTATGGCAATATGTTGTATGCTCACAAATTTTAACATTATGTAAATGAGAGAAAAGAATTGACATACCGGGTAATAATGATATTTTTGGTGGCCTTTAGGACTGTTGAACTTGGCAAAACAATTGCTTCGCCAAAATATAAAAATGCATTATAGATGAAAATTAAAAAAACCATGTTTGTCCTACAGTGCTTTAATATGAAAATGTCCTGAATGATTATATAGAATTAACTTTTTGTTTTTGCAGGATGGGAAAGTAGAGCCTGAAGCGTTCACAGAAAGATTACAGGCTGAACTGAAGTCATCACCACAGCCATACCTAGTCCCTTTCTTGAAGGTATAGATCTACCATCATCACCATACCAGGAGTCTCTTTATCTCAGTTCTGTTTTTCAGTTCTTGAGAATACACAAAAGATCCAAACAATTTTCCTAATTCCTAATTTAACTAGGTATGCCAGGTAATCCCAGAAAGCTACAAAAATCTTCATGTTTGGAAAAAACCCCACATATTTCTGACATGTAAAAATATTTCTACAATCTGAACAACTGATCGACTTGTCCAGCTGTATAGGTATTCCACATCTTTGTTGTCTGTAATAATGACAAAAAAATAAACAATTAAAAGACGGATAATTGGCTTTATATTGACCCAGAAATAGAAATTATGTGAATTTTATAACATTTTACTACATTTATATATATATATATACAGAATAAAAACATAAATCTTTCAGATCGTACGCTAGGCCTTTCGGCCTTCTAAGGCTTCTTCCGCCCTGAAGAAGCCCTAGAAGGCAGAAGGCCAAGCAGACGATCTGAAAGATTTATGTTTTTATTCTATATTTTCCTTCGCAAGGGCTTATTTATTTATTATCTACTATAAATATACATATATTTCTACAACAGGGACGAAAAAAATCTTATATCTATAATAATAGATACAATATGTTTGAATCTAATATACATCCACACACAATGAAGTATTTGGTTTCAACAAATGTTATTGTGTTAACAAAAGAATTAGACAGGAACGAAGTGATGGGGTTTCGTCAACAAGATGTAGACTTCATACTTAGGCATCTATTGATAGAACTGGTTCGGTGTAATTTTTGTGACTGTTATACAATTTCAGAAAAGCCTGCCTCTGTTGCGGAGGTCGCTGATACAGAACAAAATGTCTATAGAAGGAGTAAGGGCACCTCCTGTGTCTGTCCTGCAGCAAAATGTGATGCCCACAGCAGCAACGTCGGTGGGCCAAACACAAAACCAGATCCCTCATGTAAGTCTTCTAATTGTTCATGTCAAGAACTCAACAACAACATCCCTCATATCAGAAAAAGAAATCTATGTCCCTTTTTATTAGCTCACCTGGTCCGAAGGACCAAGGTGAGCTTATGCCATACCGTGGCATCCGTCATCCGTCCGTCCGTGCGTCAACAATTTCTTTAAACGACTTCTTCTTCTTAACCACTGGTTGGAATTAAACTAAATTTGACTGGAAGCATCCCTAGGTGGTGGGGATTCAAAATTGTACAAATGGTGGGGCTGACCCCCCAGGGGGCTGAGGGGCAGGGCCAAAAGGGGTCAATTTGCCCATATTGCTTTAAGCGACTTCTTCTCTGAAACTAAGAAGTGGATATCAACCATATTTGACTGGAAGCATCCCTAGGTGGTAGTGATTAAAAATTGTACAAATGGTGGGGCTGACTCCCCAGGGGGCTTAGGGGCAGGGGTCAAAAGGGGGAAATTTGGCTATATTGCTACAAATGACTTCTTCTGTAGAACTGTGCACTGGATATCAATCATATTTGATCAAAAGCATTCCTGGGAGGCAGGGATTTAAAATTGTACAAATGGTGTGGCTGACCCCCCAGGGGGCTGAGGGGCAGGGCCAAAAAGGGTATTTGGCTATACTGCTTTAAGTGACTTCTTCTCTGGAACTAAGTGATGGATATCAACCTTATTTGACTGGAAGCATCTCTAGGTGGTGGAGATTCAAAATTGTACAAACGGTTGGGCTGACCCCCCAGGGGGCTGAGGGGCGGGGCCAAAAGGGGGCAATTTGGTTATATTGCTTTAAATGACTTCTTCTGCAGAACTATGCCATGGATATTGATCATGTTTTGTTGGAAGTATTCATGGGAGGCAGGGATTCAAAATTGTACAAATGGTGGGGCTGACCCCCCAGGGGGCTGAGGGGCTGGGCCAAAAGGGGGCAATTTGGTTATATTGCTTTAAATGACTTCTTCTGCCGAACTATGCCATGGATATTGATCATGTTTTGTTGGAAGTATTCATGGGAGGCAGGGCTTCAAAATTGTACAAATGGTTGGCCTGGCCCCCCGGGCTAAGGGGTGGGGTCAATAAAATGCATTACTTGGAAATGGTTGAGATCCCAACCATATAACCATATATACAATTGCTGAGTATAAAGAGATGATTGCACATATGCTTCCAGGTTGGCCTTGGGGACTGCCCCACCCTTGGAGACTTAGCCCCTGGGTCATAACTTTGAAACGGTTGAGATCCCCACCCCAAAACTACATATACAAATGCTGGGCATAAAGACACGAATGCAATCATGAAATCAGAATAGACCCTGGGGTCTGCCCGAACCCCTTGGGAACTAGTTTCTTAGTCACAGCTTGGAAACAGTTGAGGGCCCCACCCTTTAACCGTATATATACAATTGCTAAGTATAAAGAGATGATTGCACATATGCTTCCAGGTTGGCCTTGGGGACTGCCCCACCCTTGGAGACTTAACCCCTGGGTCATAACATTGAAATGGTTAATATCCCCACCCCAAAACTATATATACAAATGCTTGGCAAAAAGAGACAAATGCAGTCACAATATTAGAAGCGATCCTGGGGTCTGGCCACAACTCAAGGGACCTAGTTTCTGAGTCGAAGCTTGGAAACAGTTGAGATCCCCACCCCATAACCATACATAAAATTGCTGGGTATGAAAAATGTAATATAGCTATGCTACAAGGATTGGCCTTGGGGTCTGGCCTATTCCCTTGATCTCATTTTGAGAATAGTTTGCCATGATTGCTTAGGTATCCAGGTGAGCGATACAGGCCCTCTGGGCCTCTTGTTCAAAATTTGCGTCCCTCTATGTAAGTAATGTAAGATTTTCAACAACAACAAGATTACAAATCCATGTCCCTCATTTGTGATTTTATAACAGCCATTTCTTGGAATTGAAGACCCTCATATCAGACAAAATGTGATAAATCATATTTGCATGCCCTTGCTGTTTTGTGTAGGACTTTAATGTTAACTATGTGAAGTGACTTCTTAACATATCTTGGTCATACTGTATGTAAAGGTTCAGTATGAGAAAACCACCAATATGCGTTCATATTGCAGACACCAAAATATGTTAATATTTAAGCATAAACTGCATTCTGTTCAGAGTTACACTACAATGATTCTGGATATGATTGCAGACAAATCAACTAATGCATGAAATGTGTCTTATCAACTCGTTGAATTGAAGTGTTTACATTAAAATGATCTTTTGACCAATTACGTAAATAGTGATGTATTTATGTATCATCACTATCATGTATGTAAGCAAGCTTTACCTACAGTATAAACCACCTAAGATTGCCTTCGAATAAAATATATTTTATGTTCCTGGAATAACCTGTCATTCCTTCATTGATTATATGTTGTTTGTAGCTCCTACACACAGCCAAAAGTCAGCAGGGGATGATACAGGTGCAGCATATACAGAAGGGTGTGGCTCACCAGAGGGGCAGCTTACCAAAGACAGTGGTGACAATGGCTGGGCGGAGCCAGGTGGCTCACCACGGGGTGCAGGGGCTCCCCACAGTCAGCACCATACAGGGACAAACAAAGACACATGGCAGCACAGCGGGTCACCGCGAAAAACCCAAATACGACTCCCTCAAGTTAGTATACATCATTTGTGAGAAATTAATACTGTTTTGAAATATAGATGGAAAATTCTAAATCCTGGTAATAAAGCTGACTATGCTGTCATTCAGCAGTATTTTTTCTAAAATCTATGAAAAAATGTGCTTTCTTTATCACTTAAATTTTTTATACAAGGAGAAAAATAACTCCATTGAAATTTTCTTAAAGGGGCATCACAGTGAAGTGTATATATTTTGTTTCAAATACTACATAAACATATCAAGTGAGTCTCCTTAAGGAAAATAACGATCAGATTTGGCTGATATATATCCATATAAATAATTAATTTTGAGATAATCATCAGGATTTCTACCTGTCTGACCAACGTTTTGTTCAGGGATTTCCCTCTACTAGCGCATGCGCATGGATCGCCCATTATTGTAAACAAAATGTCTAGCCGTGTGAGGAAACCGTTACACGCGTCGGTTACGAAGCGAAAAGTTGCCAAATGGTCAAAAGATAGCGCAAGGATTACGTTGCGGAATCATTATTGCAGGTGGGAAGTATTCAAAGGAGAAAATAACTGCCCTAGCAGTTAGTACGGTGCATGTATTCTGCCGGTTAAAGCTGAAATGGAAGCGACAGAAATGCTGTTTGTTATGAATAAATATCTAAAACTATTAACCTATTTTCACATGATGTTGACTTAGAATGTATGATCATGCAACAACTTTTTCTCTATAAATAATAAATTTT
The DNA here is from genome assembly GCF_002113885.1 of Mizuhopecten yessoensis. Lineage (NCBI taxonomy): Eukaryota > Metazoa > Mollusca > Bivalvia > Pectinida > Pectinidae > Mizuhopecten > Mizuhopecten yessoensis. The sequence goes on from NW_018405747.1 coordinate 892,803, forward strand.
CGACTTCAGATAGAATCGGAATATGCATTGAAAATGGGAAAAGGGTCATTTGTTTACGTTAACGCTTGCTGCCATTAACTTCGGCTTCTGTTTCGGACAAAAATAACTGATTAAAGAAAAGTTATTGAAAACATATAATTATCAAGTATCTCAACACGTTCCATATCTGATACATATTCTACATGTACACGTAGTGGTTTTGCCAGAAATGTGTATTGTGAGTGATGGCTAATATGACTTACTAAGTGTTAGTGTATGAAGACAGTGAAAGTGAGAAAGAGAGTATATACATGAATATAATATAATGCATGGTATGGGAAAAAACAGTGGCAAGACATTGAGTTGTACAATGTAAAAAAAAATCACAAACGTTTCTTTTTTTTACTTGTCAATGCATATACACTTTTATGACAATTGAAAAGGGATATTCGTCTCGTGAATATTCCTTTTTATAGAAAGGTTTGTCCCTTGGTTGAGGGAAGGTGTTTAGCCCCGTTCCATTTGTACCGGTCATATTCTGGTAATAGATATTTCCTGATGTCTATAAATAATGCCGAGTTGCCAACAAATGTTTCTTCATTTAAATTCTAAATATTGGCATGTGTGCAATTAACTTCTGATGATGAATAATTACTGATTCAATAAGTTTCAACACGGACTTAGAAATCTGATACTTGGTTTCATAGTGCAGTTAGAAGTTGCAGTTAGTTGACTGATGGCCCCTCTCAGGGGGCCCCTTTGGATCTCGTTCAGACCACCATGTTTACTGCCTCGTTTCAAAACCGCCAGGCGCTATTATTAATGTGCTTTCCCGAACAATTAAAGTGTTCAAACTGGACATTTGGAATGGACTCTGACTATTGGGATAACAAGGTAACGTAAGTGGAAGTCCATACAACACATACATTCATTAAAAAAATATGTCTATTCACGAAGATTAAGTTAAAACAAATTTATGTTTGTACAGAGATGATGATGACATCAATGATGTGGCAACTATGGGTGGTGTGAATCTGTCCGAAGAATCCAAAAATATCCTTGCCACCAACGCAGATTTCATAGGGACACAGATACGCTCCTGTAAAGATGAAGCCTTTCTCCACCATGCAACCTTACAAAGTCGGATAAGTGCTATAGGTAAATCAGCAGGATTGGTTTGATATACTCTTAAATGCCAGTCAACACTATAAATAATAATAAAATATTTCATTTAAGTGTCGCACATATTTTGCATAACACATCACTGACATAATAAAAGTACACATATGCAAAATATGCCCAGTCAGCCATACTGACTTCTGAGACACTATAAGTTTAAAATTCACACTTTTCTTGTCAGCACGGTTAAATTCATATCATATGAACCAGCTTTTAACTTTTGTAATTGTAAATGTTAGTGTCAATATCCATGGGCCTCTTGTTATTTTTGAGTATTTCAAAAGTTCTATAAATAATTCAAAGATTTATTTCCTTTCTAAAAATATTGAACACAAATTGTTTTATGTATATCAAGGGATATAAAACGTGCGCCTCTCCTTTCCAGCAAAGAAACATGGTGTAGATGAAGTGTCGTCAGATGTGATCAATCTTGTATCTCATGCCGCTCAGGAACGGATGCGAGATGTTTTAGAAAAATTAGCAACAATAGCGGAACATAGAATAGAAATATATAAGGTAAGTATTTGATGTGTAGTAGAAATGGTTAGTAGTCGTTGGTAGTGGACCTGGGGAAAACCGGTTGACAAAGTTTACCTGTTCCATGGGAATAACAGGGGCATGTTCCTTCATACTACAGATTATTAAGTGTTCACACCTTGTATATCATTTTATTTGTATGAGAGGTACATAAACACCAGGTAATAAAAGCTACTGAGCCTGTGAGCATCTTGTAGAATTTGGATTCAATTTCATGTTCTTTTGAAAATTGTTGACATTAATAAATGTTTTTAATTCCTTTTAGATGAATGATAGGTTTGAATTGACCAAGGATGGGAAGTCTCAATTAAAATTTATAGAAGAGCTGGACAAGTTAGAAAAGAAAAGGCACGAGGAACAAGAATGGGAAAAAATAATGAAGGCAGCCAAGGTAAAGATTCATGGTTTGAGTTGTAAATGGTTTTATAAAAAAATAACAATGTAATTGAAAAAACATTTCTCTTCCGTTAAAATTATTTTTTTATCAGAGGTATAACAAAACTATGAATTAATTTCAACAATATTTAATTTGACAGAGCCGATCAAAACATGAAGACCCTGAACAGCAGAAAATTAAACAAAAGGCCAAAGAGGTGGGTAAAATTTGTTCTTATATTTCAGTAGTAACACAGGGGACTATAGGTTAATTAGTCCCTAAACAGTACTAACACAGGGGACTATAGGTTAATTAGTCCCTAAACAGTACTAACACAGGGGACTATAGGTTAATTAGTCCCTAAACAGTACTAACACAGGGGACTATAGGTTAATTAGTCCCTAAACAGTACTAACACAGGGGACTATAGGTTAATTAGTCCCTAAACAGTACTAACACAGGGGACTATAGGTTAATTAGTCCCTAAACAGTACTAACACAGGGGACTATAGGTTAATTAGTCCCTAAACAGTACTAACACAGGGGACTATAGGTTAATTAGTCCCTAAACAGTACTAACACAGGGGACTATAGGTTAATTAGTCCCTAAACAGTACTAACACAGGGGACTATAGGTTAATTAGTCCCTAAACAGTACTAACACAGGGGACTATAGGTTAATTAGTCCCTAAACAGTACTAACACAGGGGACTATAGGTTAATTAGTCCCTAAACAGTACTAACACAGGGGACTATAGGTTAATTAGTCCCTAAACAGTACTAACACAGGGGACTATAGGTTAATTAGTCCCTAAACAGTACTAACACAGGGGACTATAGGTTAATTAGTCCCTAAACAGTACTAACACAGGGGACTATAGGTTAATTAGTCCCTAAACAGTACTAACACAGGGGACTATAGGTTAATTAGTCCCTAAACAGTACTAACACAGGGGACTATAGGTTAATTAGTCCCTAAACAGTACTAACACAGGGGACTATAGGTTAATTAGTCCCTAAACAGTACTAACACAGGGGACTATAGGTTAATTAGTCCCTAAACAGTACTAACACAGGGGACTATAGGTTAATTAGTCCCTAAACAGTACTAACACAGGGGACTATAGGTTAATTAGTCCCTAAACAGTACTAACACAGGGGACTATAGGTTAATTAGTCCCTAAACAGTACTAACACAGGGGACTATAGGTTAATTAGTCCCTAAACAGTACTAACACAGGGGACTATAGGTTAATTAGTCCCTAAACAGTACTAACACAGGGGACTATAGGTTAATTAGTCCCTAAACAGTACTAACACAGGGGACTATAGGTTAATTAGTCCCTAAACAGTACTAACACAGGGGACTATAGGTTAATTAGTCCCTAAACAGTACTAACACAGGGGACTATAGGTTAATTAGTCCCTAAACAGTACTAACACAGGGGACTATAGGTTAATTAGTCCCTAAACAGTACTAACACAGGGGACTATAGGTTAATTAGTCCCTAAACAGTACTAACACAGGGGACTATAGGTTAATTAGTCCCTAAACAGTACTAACACAGGGGACTATAGGTTAATTAGTCCCTAAACAGTACTAACACAGGGGACTATAGGTTAATTAGTCCCTAAACAGTACTAACACAGGGGACTATAGGTTAATTAGTCCCTAAACAGTACTAACACAGGGGACTATAGGTTAATTAGTCCCTAAACAGTACTAACACAGGGGACTATAGGTTAATTAGTCCCTAAACAGTACTAACACAGGGGACTATAGGTTAATTAGTCCCTAAACAGTACTAACACAGGGGACTATAGGTTAATTAGTCCCTAAACAGTACTAACACAGGGGACTATAGGTTAATTAGTCCCTAAACAGTACTAACACAGGGGACTATAGGTTAATTAGTCCCTAAACAGTACTAACACAGGGGACTATAGGTTAATTAGTCCCTAAACAGTACTAACACAGGGGACTATAGGTTAATTAGTCCCTAAACAGTACTAACACAGGGGACTATAGGTTAATTAGTCCCTAAACAGTACTAACACAGGGGACTATAGGTTAATTAGTCCCTAAACAGTACTAACACAGGGGACTATAGGTTAATTAGTCCCTAAACAGTACTAACACAGGGGACTATAGGTTAATTAGTCCCTAAACAGTACTAACACAGGGGACTATAGGTTAATTAGTCCCTAAACAGTACTAACACAGGGGACTATAGGTTAATTAGTCCCTAAACAGTACTTACACAGGGGACTATAGGTTAATTAGTCCCTAAACAGTACTAACACAGGGGACTATAGGTTAATTAGTCCCTAAACAGTACTAACACAGGGGACTATAGGTTAATTAGTCCCTAAACAGTACTAACACAGGGGACTATAGGTTAATTAGTCCCTAAACAGTACTAACACAGGGGACTATAGGTTAATTAGTCCCTAAACAGTACTAACACAGGGGACTATAGGTTAATTAGTCCCTAAACAGTACTAACACAGGGGACTATAGGTTAATTAGTCCCTAAACAGTACTAACACAGGGGACTATAGGTTAATTAGTCCCTAAACAGTACTAACACAGGGGACTATAGGTTAATTAGTCCCTAAACAGTACTAACACAGGGGACTATAGGTTAATTAGTCCCTAAACAGTACTAACACAGGGGACTATAGGTTAATTAGTCCCTAAACAGTACTAACACAGGGGACTATAGGTTAATTAGTCCCTAAACAGTACTAACACAGGGGACTATAGGTTAATTAGTCCCTAAACAGTACTAACACAGGGGACTATAGGTTAATTAGTCCCTAAACAGTACTAACACAGGGGACTATAGGTTAATTAGTCCCTAAACAGTACTAACACAGGGGACTATAGGTTAATTAGTCCCTAAACAGTACTTACACAGGGGACTATAGGTTAATTAGTCCCTAAACAGTACTAACACAGGGGACTATAGGTTAATTAGTCCCTAAACAGTACTAACACAGGGGACTATAGGTTAATTAGTCCCTAAACAGTACTAACACAGGGGACTATAGGTTAATTAGTCCCTAAACAGTACTAACACAGGGGACTATAGGTTAATTAGTCCCTAAACAGTACTAACACAGGGGACTATAGGTTAATTAGTCCCTAAACAGTACTAACACAGGGGACTATAGGTTAATTAGTCCCTAAACAGTACTAACACAGGGGACTATAGGTTAATTAGTCCCTAAACAGTACTAACACAGGGGACTATAGGTTAATTAGTCCCTAAACAGTACTAACACAGGGGACTATAGGTTAATTAGTCCCTAAACAGTACTAACACAGGGGACTATAGGTTAATTAGTCCCTAAACAGTACTAACACAGGGGACTATAGGTTAATTAGTCCCTAAACAGTACTAACACAGGGGACTATAGGTTAATTAGTCCCTAAACAGTACTTACACAGGGGACTATAGGTTAATTAGTCCCTAAACAGTACTAACACAGGGGACTATAGGTTAATTAGTCCCTAAACAGTACTAACACAGGGGACTATAGGTTAATTAGTCCCTAAACAGTACTAACACAGGGGACTATAGGTTAATTAGTCCCTAAACAGTACTAACACAGGGGACTATAGGTTAATTAGTCCCTAAACAGTACTAACACAGGGGACTATAGGTTAATTAGTCCCTAAACAGTACTAACACAGGGGACTATAGGTTAATTAGTCCCTAAACAGTACTAACACAGGGGACTATAGGTTAATTAGTCCCTAAACAGTACTAACACAGGGGACTATAGGTTAATTAGTCCCTAAACAGTACTAACACAGGGGACTATAGGTTAATTAGTCCCTAAACAGTACTAACACAGGGGACTATAGGTTAATTAGTCCCTAAACAGTACTAACACAGGGGACTATAGGTTAATTAGTCCCTAAACAGTACTAACACAGGGGACTATAGGTTAATTAGTCCCTAAACAGTACTAACACAGGGGACTATAGGTTAATTAGTCCCTAAACAGTACTAACACAGGGGACTATAGGTTAATTAGTCCCTAAACAGTACTTACACAGGGGACTATAGGTTAATTAGTCCCTTAACAGTACTTACACAGGGGACTATAGGTTAATTAGTCCCTTAACAGTACTTACACAGGGGACTATAGGTTAATTAGTCCCTTAACAGTACTTACACAGGGGACTATAGGTTAATTAGTCCCTAAACAGTACTAACACAGGGGACTATAGGTCAATTAGTCCCTAAACAGTACTAACACAGGGGACTATAGGTTAATTAGTCCCTAATCAGTTCTCCAAGAATCCACTTGTTTAGGTACTGGTGTCTGTGGTAGACATCTGTTTGTTATAGTATTGGAGACTTGCTGAATAAGAGATAGCCTTGGTATTAATTAAGAACTTGTCGGGGGTCTGCCCTGCTTTTATGTCTTAATGCTGTAGCAGTGGACAGGCTGGGGTTACTGACATTAAATAGCATTTTGACAAGGTGAGATATGACATTGAAATTTATGAATGTCCAGGTGACCAGGAGGTCATGACCTTGTGTTTCAGGTCTTGCATATTAATAGTTTGGCACAGATATCAGTTCTAAAGTGTATTGCTATGTTCCTTTTATAGGTAACTTATTTTAAAAAAAATGGGAATTGCTTCATTTTCAATCTTCGTCAGCATCTTCTAGAAGCTGTATGTATACAATGTTTAAATGTTGATTTCTGGTCCTTATAACTGGATAATATAAAAGTGTATATGTACAATTGTAGTTCAGTATGTTATTTATAAAAGCAATATATTTTGTTGCAATCGGCACATCAACTAGTAAAAATGAAGTTAATAGCCTGTGATATGGTACGAATCATGGCCGAAAAATGGACGAAATCGCTGCAAGTTTAGCGTTCTATTTTTGAAAACAAATTACTTAAAATCAAAAGTTTTTCTGAAAATGAATCATCATGTGTAGTCTCATCACGAATCAAGAAATATTTCAGATACATGATCTGAATTTTTAAATATCATTGAAAAACTGTCAAAACTGTATCAATTGTGGTAGCGCAATGTTACTGCTTAATTTTAGATAATCCATCAAACAATGATTACTCTCTTTGTAAATTATGAACAAGTGCTTGTTTTGATATTGTATTGGTAAAACCTGGAAAGTTTGTTTGAGGTTGAGGATAACTTACTCCATACCTTAACTCTCTATATATGTACTTTCAGTTACAACAAGCTGAGATAGAGCGGCTGAGACAAGAAGAAGCAAATCTTACAGCATTAGCAGCAATAGGTCCTCGAAAGAAACGCAAAACAGACTTTGGGGAATCAAGTCAGGTACAAAGCAGATATGCAGATAATTTGACAGAATCAGACCTGCAATGATGTCCAAACCATTGGTTAAAGCTTGAATCTGGCTGTATGATAGTAGTTGTACATGTATATATACTATCAGGTGATAGAAGTAACCCTCTGGTAAAGGCTTCCCATGCTTATACTTGACATATTAGTCATTGAAACTTCAAATCTTTTCAACCCAATATACTTATAGTATTTATAGAATTTTATGACAGCAATTTTAACCGCATTTTCCCCAACAGATTGAAGCACAGTCACTTTATATATTCCTGAAGTTGTATCAGGGGCGATACAATTTTCAATCTAACTGACATCACTTCTCAATGATTTGTTTCTCCACAGGGAAGCTCTGGAGGGTCGAATCTGTCCAATGGTCTTGGATCATCGTCATCTAGATCTGTAAGTACACTAAAACTTTTCTGCTCTATAAACAAGTAGCTACTTAATACTTCATTTTAGTGTGAAGATTTTTCTGATTTTCTTAAGGACCCAATTTAAGAAGTCCTGGTATGCAGTGTATTCTAAGGAATAAAGGCACATCTGCTTTAAAGACTTGTAGACAATATACATCAATGGTTTAACATCTGTAGTTTATGTTACATCCTGTTATAAAGCGTATATTCCTACTACAGCCTCGTTAATAGTGTATATACCTGAGGGGTGATGGTCTAACACAAGGCTTTGCTGAGGGCTAGACAACCAAAAAATCACCCAGAGGATTGGAGATTTCTTTATTACCGGTTATTTTTCTAACATCATTTTAATACTTTACAGAAACAATAATTTTCAGCATTGGTGTTATCCTGATGTTCATATGATCTCTCAGGTCAAGAGTGGATTGTTCCTGTGATGTCATAGTATTGTTTATGTTGATGTACTATCTGTAATACCCTAGGGGTTGATAGAGAAATCATACCCAAGGGGACGACAGTAAAATCATGAACAGGTTAAGTTGGACATAACTGATTGGAGGAGTATATGGAGCAAAAAAATTTCAAGTATTAGTCATAACCACAAGCTATATTTGAGATAAAGTAATGATAGGTAGTATATATCACAATCAATCATAAAGCATTGTATATTTTCGGCTGGTGGTAAAGGAATTGTAGCAGATGTAGTATAACTTACACAAGCTTCTTCTTTTGTGATTGTAGACATCCAGACCAAGGATTAAAAGAGTAACATTAAGAGATGTCCTTTTCTTCATGGAACAAGAACGATCTATGTGCAAGTCCAAGGTTCTATACAAGACATTTTTGAAATGAGGAGGTACCGAATTTAGGACTTGGTAATAAGAAATTGGACTCTTTTATCCGTCTCTGGGAGACAGGCTGTGTGAAGCTTTAAAAGTGCTTGATTGTACACAGAAAAAGGTGGGTAAGTGGTATACTGCCTACACACAGTGCTACGGTTGTAGGAAATGTCTTGGACAAGGAGTAAAGCCTCATGGCGACACCTGTCTAACATGCTGTGTCGCTACACAGTCAGGTCATCAGCCATAGCTGTCGGTGCTTGCCAACAAGGGGACAAGTCTACAGATACAGAAGGGAACATCACCATGTTTCCCAAGTTGATTGCCAAGGAAAGATGCGTTCTGCAATAAGACAAGATCAGGAGGTTCACTCGGCATCAGGAACCCATATGTTCCTTGCTTCGATGTGTCTTGCAATAATAAGACAAACAAAATCCTATCCCCAGATCAACAAAGGAGTTAGTAGGACACCTAGGTTGCTATACATGTAACTGTTATAGCATGTCAGGAGTGGAATTCAAAGCTGAAGAGAACAGCCAAAGTAGTCATATCTACTCAAACACTGAGATTGTGATGGTCCCGTCAGGAGAGCTAGACCAGTCCTGGTAGTCAGGTCTGCTCCATGCTTTAAGAGACAGAGCGGCCATGCTAGCTCAAACAGATCGACTGTGATGGCCATTGTCTGGAGAGCTATGGAGATGACTCTGGGCAATCATGTCTGGTGCAACAGAGAGACTGACTGCTGCGTCAGGAGACCTAGAGAGACAAATCTGGGTAGTCACATCGGTTCTCATATGAAAGCAGACTGACGACCACATCAGAGGACCTGGAGAGATATCTCTGGCTAATGGTGTCTACTGCAACAAAGACTGTGATGGCCACGTCAGGCTAGTCATCATTGCTCTTAACAAAGATATTGAATGATGCCTCAGGAGAGTTTGAAAGATAGACCGAGACTGGTATCGACAGTAGAGACTGATAGCTGTAGATATGGAGAAGAGTTTGGCAAGTACCTAGCTCAGAGGAGGAGAGGAGCTTTGTGTGTTAACTGTGATGTTCTGGAAAAAATATTTATGTTGTAAAAGCTGAACTTGTGATAAGAATATCAGGTGTGGGTTACACAGAAGCACTTACCCAGCATTACTTTTACAGGAGGAGATGCTTCAGGTTTACTGTTAACCAAAGACTGTGATTTGATGGGGAAACTTTTCCTGGATACAGGAGATTGTGGAGTAGTGGTCATATTGTGATGGTTGACCAGGTTACTCTAAAAGATGCTTTTGTTTCAAGAAATATAACATTAGGGTGATGACATGGTTGTTGCAGAAAACTTCCAAACGTTTCCCTGTGAAATGGTTCGGAATCAAAGGAATGCAAAAAGAACAGTCACTGCTGAGGTTGTACAGCTTGCTGCTTTGGAAGAGGAGATGTTCTTCAATGCAATGAGAAGAAAAGGAGCAATGAACTGAAACTCACTTGAGGTGCAAGAAAGATATCAAAAGTTGTGGGAACTGGGAGATGAAGTAGAGATGTGAAGTTGGTACTTGGTAAAACTATAACTTAGTATAAGTTCATAGAAGGATCTAGTAATGGGGTCAGTTAGTGCTACTACATGTACTACCGTCATGTATGTGGGTGTCTCACCCTATGTCTGGTAAGTGTGGTCTGTGTGATGGGTGGTTAGCAGTCACGTGCGTACTACCGTCATGTATGTGGGTGTCTCACCCTATGTCTGGTAAGTGTGAGAAGAACGTCTTATGTCTCTACCATTCCATTACCTGAAATTATTTGATTATTATATGTTATATTTAGTCAGAGGGAAAACTGGTATATAATGCATACACAGACCTTGCTCAAAATATGTAAATAATAATAAGGGGAAAAAAATGTTTTTCTTCCATATTTTCTAGACATATTTATTAATCCTGTTAATATTTTTTCAAACTGCTTAACATTGGCATTTAAAAGAGAAAATGAGACTTACCGGTAATATGTGACCCTATATACTACAATATGTACTTTATGAGAGCTCTTTCAGATTTGAATATAGTGGGCAGAGAGAAATGTAATTTTAATATATATCTTGTAATATATTGGTGACAGGGTCCGAAATAATTGTTAAGTGGGCCCATGGAAGAAATAATTATGGATGGTCGAGATCACATAAAACAGTCACCCCTTTTCCCCATTTACTTATTTCTGGTATAGCCCTGATTTTTTATGGCAGAGCTTTGAATTTTTAAAAAGAAAACCGATTTTGTGCCAAACACATTTCACAGAAGCCCTGTGATTACTAGAGTTATTCTTTAAAAAGTAGCCATACAGCATATTGTCAGTGTGTGTGTCTATGTATATGTGGAATGTCAGCCGGCCAGGTAGTAGGTAGTTGTGACCCCAAACAGTCAATAAAAATTTACAGATCTAGAGCAGTGGGAAAAGCATTGAACCGGAATGTAGCAAGTACGGGGTGTTATAACATAACACATCATCACAGTGCGACACCCATCTCACAGTGAGGAATGACGAGGAATGGTAGACCACGCACAGTGGTGGGAGGTATCACTATAACTAGGGCCTGGTGATATTGAAAGTAAATGTTAAGTTTTGATATTCAAGTTGTACACTTTTTGTGGACTAAGCAGGAAAGGGCAGTGCCTAACCCTGCAAGGCAGCAGTCAACCATGACCTTTTGGTGACCTTAACACCATATGGCCTTGGTTTGACCTTTAAACTTACACTGACCTTTGTGTCAAACATTTTTGTGTAACAACATTTATCTTCAGACTGAGATGTGTATTTCAGTCACCATACAAAATATTTGGGAACTCATGAATATTTATGCTGAGTATGCTTTGTCATCTGTAATCGTAACCAAGTTTTATCACCACATGTGACCTTCAGGTTTGTCACATGCTTATCATTAGTAGGGTCATTGAATTGCATCATGAATACTGCTTTATATTGTTGTCTACATTTTGCAAACGTTTTCTACTAAGCATTGTAATCGGATAAAAATTGTGTTCAGATGCTTCTGTAGATGTCCTGGTGTCGTATCTACAAATGATTTGTTGATATGTTTAATTACAGGAACCTGCAATATTGTATTGGCCTCATAACACTGCTTTTGTTACAAAGATGTATTTATTTTAGTATCTCTGTTAAAAAGCTTTATTTTTCTTCAAAATTTTTAATACACTTTTGAAGTATTGAGACTTTATAAAAAATAATGTATACCTATGTGGTTGAGATCAATGTGAACGATATGCAAATTAACCTTACTGTTTATTCCACTGGTCCTTTGGACTATTGTTTTCACGATTACCCCAGGAATATTGCTCCGACAATAGAAATAAATTACATTCAAAAAAACCTTCTAGCAAAAATTGTTTGTTCAATGTCTAATACTGCAAGAAGTAAATTATGTTGGAATTTTTTAGCAGTTCAAAACAAAACTGAAGAAAATTTAGTTAAAATTGACATTAAATGTCTGGAATTTTCATGAAAGTCAAGGAAACTGGTGGAATTGAAAGTAACTTACTGTTCAGAATGGGTAGAATGAATAATTCTGATTTACTGTTTATTTTCATGATAATGATCCAAGTACTAGCATGTATACTACTGTTTCTATCAAAGTTTGATCTTGTGTTGTGCTATTTAGTCATGGTCAGGCACTCCTGGTAGGATTAAACATTCAGTTGATTTTTTATTTGTGCTTTGCTACATAAATGTACTTTCAAATTTAATCCTGGTCAAGGTACTCCCAGTGGGAAATTAAATCAGGTGACCTTTGACCTGCTCTTAGCTGCGGGAACCGTAGCTTCAAGGCCGATCTTTTTAAAAAAATCGGACCATCTATAACATTCTTTATTTTTTTAAAGATCGGGCCTAGAAGCTATGGTTCCCGCAGCTAACTTGCTCTATGATACTTTCCAGTTTAGTTCTGGTCAAAAGATACTCCCAGTGGGAGTTTTTGATTCACGTGACCTTTGACCTGTGCTATGCTGCATGTACTTTCCATTTTAGTCCTGGTCAAGATACTCCCAATAGGAGTTTTCATAAAGTTGACCTTTGACCTGTGCTATGCTATCTTCCATTTTAGTCAATTGCATATTTCAGGGGTTTTGAACAAACATAACTTGCTATGACAAATGCAGCACTACTGTTACAAAGTATTTCATTCATGCAAAATGTTTACATGTTGATTATGAACTTCCATTTTCTCAATTGATTAGCCAGTGCGAAACATGAGCTTTTGTGTTTATACAAGATATATGTAAAAACATGTATGAAAAAATGTTTATATGTACACATACCGTAAAAACCCATGTAATTTGCGCACCTGTGTAATTTGCGCAGGTATTTTTTAGGGCTGAAAATCGGGAACATTTTCGTAATAGTATGGGGAAATGCACCGAGATGTCGAAACGTAATGTCGTAAGTTGATCGGCGATTCTCTGGCATAGGAATTCGGCTAAACTTTTTTTGTTAACGGTTACCTATTTATTAATACTTTTCACATAAACTCACATAACACATTATGTATCTTTTATTAATGTTTGACATAAATAAATTTGTTGATCGTCATTTGTCTTAGAGTTCCATGTACCAAGGGACATAATCCAAGATGGCGATCTCTCAGAATCGTCGATCTTTTCCTGAAAAAAACTTGAAATTTTCTATACCTGTGTATTTTATGCACCCCCCACTTTGGGTATTAAATTTCTGAAAAAAAAGTGCGCAAATTGCATGGGTTTTTACGGTACATACACTAGAGATACTTTAAAGTATAATTTTCTGTTCAAACATCAGGACCTTATTCTTAACACAGCATGTGTCTGCACTCTTAGTACTTTCATTCTGAAGATGTCTGTCATAATGTTATCAGTCTGCTACGACGGGAAAAGCTGGGATACATCAAATCGAGCTTATTAAAAACATGTGTTCTCTACATGTAGTGATTGCCAGCTGCAAATGTGAGTAACTGGTCATTTTAATTACATTTTCATTAAAAAGTATAGATGTTAAAACTTGCATGCTGTACTAGTCTATATATATATAAAGTTCTCTAAAAGTCTGTCGGTTTAACTTTTGCACTGTTGCTTCGTAACTAAATTGGCTGTTTTTATTTCCCATTAGATTGTTCCCTACTTCAGATTAACTATCCCAACCCTCGTACAGTGTTCACCCAGCCCACCTAGCACATATCCACTTGTTATCTGTCCTAGTCCATCACACCTACTCTATGATGTTACCATTTTTTAAGCTGCTTGTTCAATTTCTTCCAAGAATAATATAGAATCTCACTAGTGCTGTAACAACTTTCAGGATTTGAATTTTTCAATCTCTTGAGACTGAAAGCTAGTCTTCCAATGTGTCTGGGCTGTATTGGGCTCTATTCCTACCCTTTGGCTTGACATGTTGGTAACTACCTCATTTTCTAGGTGGTACTTTTAAATATGCAAATTTCCTTGGCTTTCCTGTGTAAGTTACATAGAATTTGTAATCCGATATGGTAAATATTGTGTTGAATTTTCTTTTATTTTCTTATGTCGAATTAATTATTTTCATATAACATTAGAAATTTCAAAGTTGAATCATCTATGTGTCGTCTCTAGCAGTGTTTATCCGAGTTCCTATGTCCAACAGTTAAAAACTCTGGAAGTCTACTACAATATACACTTCAGTATTTATATGATAATAGGAGATATAGTATTATATGAAATTAAATTAGACTAGCAAGATTGGAGCTAAGACAACTTTGTTATAGAAAAAGGTCATTGTGTTTCTTTTACTTCTTAAAACAATTTTAAAACCTCAATATGTCATTGATCTACCTTCAAGTAACCTGAATATAAATCCAAATTATTTTGTAACAATTCCAAAATAAATGCAAGTACACATTATGTGTATTATTGCATGTAAAACTTGTTGCATGGATCAGTTTAAGAACTGTTGAAGATTTCACGATCATATACCAGCACTGTTCAATGTGTTTTGTACAATTATGAGTTTTGTACAATTTTTTTGATCTAAAGTCAGAGGTCGACATACAATATCACTAAACAACTGAACAGGTAAAGAAAAGCTAATCAAACTGGGACCATGTCTCTTGTAACTATATCTAAGAATTTTAATGGGTTTCTTGTATTCATTTAAAATGGCTAAATGAAATACAGTGGTGCAATATATGGCAATTTAATCTGATATCTATCGGAATACTTGCCAATACAGCCATGGTAACCTACCAGAACAGTATGTGATGGTCATGTAGCGCGTTCTACTGGCAGTATAGTTGATTATGAGTACTTTTTCTCACCCGAGTACCAAGCTTACCGATGGTGTTTTTCTAGTTCATGGTTGTCGCACATCTTTAATATAACAGGCAAGGCTAGTGTAGTGAATAATTAACATATCAACAAATGATTTATCTCTTTAAACCAGGAAAGAAGCCGACTTTTTGGGGCCCATGGATCGGTAGAGTACCACAGGTATTGTCACTAAACCATAGTCACGGGATCACTCTTTAGCATCAATCATGGTGATGATATTCATATCTGCAGTGTTCACAAATGGTGCTTATAAATCATATCAGTAGATCATATTGCAAGTATTGAAACATCACTAGTTCTTTTTAGCTCACCTGGCACGAAGTGCCAAGTGAGCTTATGCCGTGGTGCGGCGTCCGTCCGTGTCAATATTTTACTTTAAACGACTTTTTCTTAATAACCGAAAGTCCTAGGGTGATGATATTTGGCCAGAAGCAAACTGGGATAAGGGGCTACCATATTTGTTCAAATAAATGACCGTCATCTATTTTCAAGGTCACAGGGGTCAAATATGTTAAACACTTTAAACAACTTCTTCTCAATAACCAAACTGCCCAGGGAGATGATATTTGGTCAGTAGCATGCTAGGGTGAAGGGCTACCAAGTTTGTTCAAATGAATGACCTTCAACCATATTCAAGGTCACGGGGGTCAATTGTCTTAAAAAACCTTTAAATAACTTCTTCTGAATAACCA
>NW_018405747.1:908669-930851 GCF_002113885.1 Mizuhopecten yessoensis
CCCATATTCAAGGTCACAGGGGTCAAATATGTTAAAAACTTTAAACAACTTCTTCTGAATAACCAAAATGCCCTGGGTGATGATATTTAGTCAGTAGCATACTAGGATCAAGGGCTACCAAGTTTGTTTAAATGTATGACCTTGAATCATATTCAAGGTCACAAGGAGCAAATATGTTTAAAATATTTCAACAACTTGTTCTGAATAACCAAAAGGCTCAGGATGTTGATATTTAGTTAGTAGCATATGCTGGGATCAAGGACTACTATGTTTGTTAAAGTGAATGACTTTGACTTATATTCAAGGTCACAGGGGTCAAATTTGTTTAAAATCTTTAAACAACCTCTTATGAATAACCATGGGTCCCAGGATGTTTAGACTTTGCAAGTTGCATCCTGAGATGAAAGGCTATACAATGTGTTCAACATAATGACTTTGTTCGACTTTCAATCACAGGGGTGAAATGTTTTAAAAAAAAATAACAGGGTCTTTTGAACGAATTTTGATCATAAATACTGATATTTTGCCTGTAGCTTTATTTTAGATCACTTTTAAGGTTACAAGTGTGAGTTTTATACCAGGTGAGCGATGCAGGCCCATTGGGCCTCTTGTTTAGATTTTGCCACAGGAAAGTAAAATTATACCCTGTTATTTGTAAAATACAGAATATAACCAGATGGGTGTTAGGAGAGCTTAAATATGGCAAAATTCAATTGTGTTTTCTGTTACAATCAACAGCTGATTTGTAAACCGGTTTAATACTTACTCGGTTTCTTTAAATACTCTCTTAAATTTCAGACAAAATGTCCCATTTTCAAAAATATTTCTTGCTTGTACAAGTAGAGATCTTAGAAAGGGTTCTTTGAGGATGTTTGCTTTTATCAATGTTGGAAAGAATACCAAGATGTTTTTTTCTTGTTGCTAGATTTAGTGCTACACATAATACAGGTATTTGTTTCATCTATTACCAAATATTGGTGTGTTATAATGGTGAATACGACATGTCTCTAATGTTTGTAATGTTTGATTTCGGTGTTTCTTGCACAAACACTTCAGTTTCAAATTGATGTTTTTATACTTTTAATTGTCCGTGTAAACTAGCTACAACAAAATCAGCGACGCACAAGTCAAACATACCAGTATCTTTGTTCAAAACTTCCGATTCATTGTTACTTATTAGTTAAAACTAGACTTTGTATTTCATTTTTTGTCTGAAGTAAAAAAAATGTTTCCACATGTAATTAATGTTACTCGGTGGTATCAATAAGTAATTTTATACATTATTTGTTGGTTTTAACATTGGGTCAAGGTGAAAACAGTTCCTCTTTCAGTATAATTGGAGAGGTGACTTGAAGGCCCTTTATTTCCAATATTTACACGTTTTCATTTTGGTCAGTTGAAATTTAACAGCAACAAATCACTTTATATTTTTTCATCAAGATTTCATGAAGGAAAACTTTATTTTGAAAATATTAATTGAAGTCAATAATCAATCAGCAGGTGTGCCAAGCACACTGGTATTGTATATTTTAACTAGCTGAGCAGTTATATATAAAGCTAGACAGTACGGGAGCCCTTGTATGTTACTGGTGGTTTTGTTTGTGGGTTTAAGTGTATAGTAGGTATAAAGGGATTGAATGTCATTTTACATTTATTTATAAGATTTGTACCTCAGTCACATGTCCAATATGTGTTACAATTATATATATATGTGTTACAATAACACAAGTCCATATATAAGTAGTTTTACTCGTTTTATTTGTAAATAGAAATGTACTGATAATGTACAATTCATCGTCAAGTTTCGTAGAAACCTGTTTATGTGTCGTACGACTCATTATCTCTATGGCAATACTTGTAGTTGTGGGTGTCATGTTCATTAAGAGCAAGATTTGTACAATCTTACCATTCATCAATACTTTCATTCATTACTCTGTGAGATAAAAATCATCCATAACTTTTTATAGATATTTATGAGTTTAGTTTATTTCCCAGTCCTGGGAATATATCAAAAATATTTGATTACATAATTTCATAATGAATTAAAAGAGAAATATTGTGAAATATAATTGTTGTTGTTGTTTATTGTTACAAAATATTACATCAGCAAGAGGCCCATGAGGGCCTGTATCATTCGCCTGGAAATTTTAATACATGCACTAGTTTGTAGAAGTCACTTTTGAGCTTTGTTTTCAACAATGTACCCACATCAACCACGAGGTGGGTTAGACTGGAATGTAGCCACAAGTTTGTCCAGACTGCTTTCAAAGTACTGCATAGTGTATAAATGATTTGGTAGAAATTTGGGCCCCAAGACAGTTATTTGAACAATTTTATAGCAAATACCATAATTCCAGGGATTTTAGTTCTTGAGCCTTGAAAGTAGGTCAAGGTGATCTATTTTAAATACTGAATCCACTTCATCCCAGGAAGCTTCATTCAAAATTTCTTGAACCTATGCCAAATTTTTCTAAAGATGTTAAAAGAAACAAATTGATGAGGGATGCTGCACTGTGGCAAAAGTTAATAGGTACTTTGTGCCAGGGGAGCTAACTTTCTCATACGTTACATCCACATAACTAATCAGATATTTATGCATTTATAAAATAGCTTTTATCTATATTTCTGATGTCTGAGGTCCTTTAAAGAAAACATTAGTAAGTTTTAAAATTTGACAAATAAACTGCCTGGTCATAGGAATGCCTAGAATCTGGCAGGTTTGACTAGTCGACTTGCTATTTTAAGGCCGAGTACTAATGTAAGGAACTGGTTCCTTGCTGATGTTGTGTATACAAAAGTGTATGGCTGCAGATGGGACATCCCCAACCAGTTCACATTACAGTAAAACATTTTGGGAAGTTCACTTCATCCATAATGACATTAAGATTGGAAATTGTTCAGTCCGTAGTGTCCTTTCCATATGTCTGCCTGACCAGCAGGCATGCAGTCAATAGCGAATAATCCTCCAGGTGACACCTGTTCACAACAAAGACCAGCTTTGGTAGGAGGAATATGCTGCTCCAGAGGAGATGTCTGGTCCACAGTAGAGGTTGTGGCCCACAGCGGAGGTCTTGCTCCAGTCCATAGTAGAGTTTGCCTTTCTCTGGTCCCAGTTGGCTGGACATTATTCTTGTCATGTCGAATACCACATTACCTTGCTTGAGGTATACCATCTTGATTCTCTCCTCAGATGTACGATGACATTTTACAATGACCTGTAAAACATACATGCATTGGTTAACTCCACACAAGCACCTGACATGAACAGATGTAATGATTTGTTGCTTGTGACAAAGCCAATAACAAGAGGCCCAGTAAGCCTGTATCGCTCGCCTAGATAATAAAGCAACCATAAAGAATTATTTGTATTAGATATAATACTCTTAACTATTTCCAAATATTGGCTCTGTCTCTCAGCAACACCCGTCCCTCATTAGATCCCTTTCTTCCATGAATTAGGGTGGATTAATCTCAATTTCCCCTATTGTGCCTGCCCCCTAAAAGCAAGCATCTATTTATACACAATTTAGTCCCCTTTGCCCAAGAATACTCTACACAAAATTTGGTTGAAATTCCTCCAAAGAAACTGAAGGAAAAGGATTTCAAACATTTAATACTATGCCCCCCTATGTTGAGATAAATATATGACCAAGTGTAATTGAGACAATGTTTATGTTCAATTATTATAGAGTTTCCTGTTGTCCCATAGTTTAGAGGTATACAATTAATTGCTGGCTGTCGGTGCACCGGTGCTGGCCATAGAATTAATTGTCTTATGTCAGATAAGGCTTAGTATATGACCTGTCAGGGTCAAGGGATGCTGAACTGTACTTCCTGTCTATTTGCACCTGATAGCGATGTGCTATGATATTACACTGTATCTATGTTATTTGTCAATCCCAGATCAGTCCTTTGAGCTAGGCACACGTCTATGTTAGCCCTTGCAAACTGAACCAAATTTGGTTACAATAATTCCAACCATACTGAAGAAGAAGGTTTTGAAGATTTAAACCTTAAATTCCCCTTTTAGGCCCAATCTCGCTGCATGCAGGGGCCACATCCTCAGTTTATACGAAATTAAGTCCCTTTAACCAAGGATGCTAAAAATAACTCCAATTGTTAAGAAGAAGAAGGATTTTTAAGATATAAACCTCAAATTCCCCTATAAAGCAGCACCATGAGGGGCCACAACCTCAATTTATACAAAATTGAGTCCCCTATGCTCAAGGATGTTCCAGGCCAAATTTGGATAATATCCCTCCAATGGTTCAGAAGAAGAAGGATTTTAAAGGTTTTAACCTCAAATTCTCCTATTGGGCCCCGCCCGTCAGCATGCAGAGGAGCCAAATTTTGCCAAAATCAATAATGTTGTTCAGGACTAGTAATGTTTTAAAGGAAAGGTGGACGGACGCCGTGGTATGGCATAAGCTCACCATGGTCCTTCGGACAAGGTGAGCTACTAATCAGCTTCTTACAGGAATCTGAACTCAATACACATTTAACTTATTAAGACAAAGTGACAAAACGTGTCACAACGGTTTAGTGACCAAACTTATTATGAAGATTAAGTGACCAATCTTGGCACAAAGGTAGTGGGATCAACCTTGTCACTATGATAAAGTGACCTGATTTGTCACTAAGATACACTGACTAACCATGTAACCATGAGTTAAAATGTATATAAGTTATTCTGCAATAGTATCCAAAACAGTTGAATGTTGAGATCTGACATTCTGACAATCTCTTAAACCTTGAATATTACCTATGAACTCTGATACTGGATCACTCCCGTCGTCTGTCCTGATGGAGCCTGTGATAGCCTTGTTCTCTATCAGAGGGAGGAATAGGTGGACAAACTCTGGTGTGTAGGGAGGGGCAATAATGTCTAGGATCTGAAACAACAGGCAAATATCTATCAGTACACACCATTTTTGTTCCATGTTATTTATTGAGAAGGGATGGTTAGCCCTACTGATTAAATCAATTTTCAGCACATGCATTGATTTCAACTAATTTAGGGGGAGGGGATTGGTATGAGGCTGTCTGTCCATCTCACTGAACACACAAGTTTGTCTGGACTATTTTTACAGTACTACAGTACTACAGTACTACAATGAAAGTTTCTATGCTTATTAGTATGCAAGGTACAAGTAGTTGTTTAAATCACTACATAAACCGTTCTTCTAAAAGGTGAGATAAGATTTTAATTAACTCGTTCACCCCTGAAGACACATTTGAACACTTCCAATTCAAAGGTTGGAATAGTTCAGTTCAGGGGTGAATGAGTTAATGATCTAACAAAATACAGCTTTATCTCAGAAGGTTAACAAATGAAGGATATAATTCTTCCAAATCTTTTTTTAATTCATATTTAAGAGGCCATTCAGTTTGTATCTTAATATCACTTGTAAAAATTGAAAAGAAATATTCTTGCTAAATTAAGTTAAGGTGCTTACCTCTGTGACAAAGTGCCTGACCAGGGAGATGTCGGTGTCCGGTTTGTCCACACAGTTCTTGACATAAGTGACCACAGGCAGGACAAAGCCTCGACTGAACAGGTGCACCATCCTGTCAAGGACCGTCTTCTTCAGCTCCAGCTACAAAGGGTCAGGGGTCAGTTAAAATAAGGTCAGGTCAGCGGTTCAATACATGTAGGTTTTGAATCAGATAATAACTACATAAAAATATAAATGTAAATACATCCTACATCATACAGAATAAGGTCAGAGGTCAGGGGTCAGTTTAAATAAGGTCAGGTCAGTGGTTCGATACATGTAGGTTTTGAGTCGGATAATAACTACATAAAAATATAAATGTAAATACATCCTACATCATACAGAATAAGGTCAGGGGTCAGATCAAATAAGGTCAGGTCAGCGGTTAGATACATGCAGGTTTTGAGTCAGATAAAATACATCATTGATCATACAGAGTAAGGTATGGTCAGGGGTTAGATCTAATAAGGCAAGAATTTATTTGATTTTAAATATTCTATGAAAAAACATGGTTACCAGTCAATGAACATTTTACCACAACTCACTTGCAACAAAGCAAAACTTACATAAATTAGCACCTTCCACATCACATGTTCATGCATCTGCACTTCAATCCTAACCATCTCTATCTTACATAAAATGTTACAGTAACTGCAATCGTATTTTTGTATACCCCCGTTTCGACTGAAGTCTGGGTATAAAGCATTTGATCCCATCTGTCTGTGTGTGTTTGTCTGTGCTGACTACATTTACTGGAGCATATCTTCGTCACTGTTTCAAGAATGGGCATCAAACCTTGATTATACCTAGGTACATCACGGAAAGGCAGTGTGTCAAACCTTAAATGAGGTCACTGTGACCTCTATTTGACCATTGACCTTTGCCACAAGCTCTGAAATACAGATTTCTGGAGCATATCTCACCCACTGTTTCTTGAATGGGCATCAAACTTTGTATATACCAGGTAGGTCACTGTTACCTCTATTTCACCTGACCTTTGTTTAAAGATCTAAAATACAGGTTTCTGGAGCACATCTTTGCCACTATTTATAGTTACATACTTTGAAGGCAGTGTGTGGCATCCTGAAATGAGGTCACTATGACACTTTCTTGTCAAACTACAACACTAATAATGGGGGGGGGGTATCTGTGAAGACCACGCTCTACAATCTAGTTTGTTATGTGTGTAACGCTAGTGTCATAACAAATTTTACTGTTTGAATAAAACACGCAACATAAAACTGTATAGAAACACAATGTCAGTGACTTACATCAGCCTAGCTGGATTCTACTAGGTACCTACCCTCACAAGGACATCCAGCTCCTCAAACTGAGACTCAAACAGCTTCACCAGCAGCTCCAGGGCTTTTAGGTGGAGCAGGTGGTGATTGGTCACAATCTGTAACACAACACAGTTACTCGGACACACGTAAACATGACAGATACTTATAAATCTTACAGTAATTCAGATATAAACCTGAGTCATTCAGATATAAACCGGAGTCATTCAGATACTAACATACCTGATAGTTACTTTGACACTCACACAGATTAATGTAACGTTTATCAGTTTACAAGGGTATGACCTGTATTATGTATTTTAACAATGAATTCCATGTAGCTATTCATTATAACCTCTATTGCTTCAACAACTCAACAATGTTGTCACAAATCTAAATTTCTGTACTTATCAAAAAATATTGAATTTGGCATTCATCTTTATGAAACATTTGACCAATGAAATTTGGACAATCAAAACAATAATTTACCCGACAAAAAAAAATTTCAACCATATTACAACAAAATCTGACAGCACATAGATTTACGAAACACCACACTCATGTCACTATTCAATAAGTAGCACAATATTCCCTTCACAATATATATCCTTATGTATATGTATTTTTACTATTGATATCGATCACAATATTATCATATGTTGACTACTGACCTCGTCAATTAGCACAAGATGTAGGGGAGTGTGATCTGTGTTAAGCTTGAAGTAACTGGTGTCCGTCACAGTGTAATCCACCCACTTGAGCACTCCAAATGCTATCACAGGGAATCTAGGGTACATAATCAACACATACAAATACCAGGGTACATCCCATAATATATGGTCTGCTGGTTAACTGAACTACTTTTGAAGCAGTTGTAAAACCACTACAACAAAGAAACCACAATAACTAATATTTCCTGACGCTTTCTATAAATGTACAATTTTAATACCATTTTTTTTATATATATTTATAAAATATTTTCTTTCCTTCAAAATATACTGAGAAAATCAAACCATTATGTTGCAAAACATTATTTGTAAAATTATACAAAATTTGATATGGTTCCATATCTAGCTAGAAAAAGGTGATGGAATTTTACAAACAATGTACTGGTAGTCATAAACAAACAGCATGAAAGTTCACAAAGTTTAAACTAACGTAAAATCTCTTTGAAAATGGCTGTTAAGTTCAACACACAGATAATATTCCTTTAAGTGTAAACACAAGGACTTGATGATTATCAACATGCATGTCTTACTTGATGTTTAAGAAGAGCGTAGAAACATCAGCTATAAGCTCTGATGAGCTTTTGTTCTCTGCACACAAAACCTGTACTCTCTCCAGAGCTTGTGTTGTCGGCTTCAACTCGCCTCGGTCGATATTCTTCCTCACTCCCTGTTAATAACACATCACATCATTTTCAGTTCTGAACAAACTGTATCATTTCCAAAGATTCATTGTGACATTGGTATGCACAGTCCTGAAAATTTTGTTTTCCAACCCGCATGGCAAATATCCAGAAAAATAGATATGAAGCTGTGAATCTGGCAGCTATTTTATTTTAAGTGTTGCTTTATATGGACATGTAACACAACAATTTACCATCTTGAATATTTTTTTCACCTTTTTGTCAAACACTGATTTTTCTATTGGGAGAATTACCTTTTCTGCATTGATAAAAAAACTAACGAATGTTAACCCTTTCACCATACTGTAGACCATAATGGACTCTTCAAGATTGATGCATGGTAGAGTTCACTCAAGTTACATAGGGGTGAAAGGGTTAAGGTTATAGTTGTGTAGACTTCACTGTAACGGCCTCTACAGTTACCCTGCGGCACTCACTTACCTTCTTGTAGGTCTCCACCACACTGGCCGCATACGCCAACACGTACACATACTTGGCCTTGTGTTCAGGGTTGATTCGAGATGTCGGCCGGAATAGTGCTTCAATGAGGAGATCTGATGGAAAATATGGAAAACAGTTCTACAGATATCCTTACAGTATATCAAAGTAATTTTATAAAATATCACAATCATAAATATGGTACTGCAATTTTTCACTTTTCACACCTACAGTCCCCAGAAGTGTAGCGAGATTGGAGAATGCAGGGGTCAAACATTGAGAGTGTAAACAGTCACGGCTACATTTGAATATTCTAGGTTGTTTGATACAAACTAAGCAATCACTAAAACCACAGCTTTAATATTATAACCAAGTGTCTCTTGGTGAGAAAATTAATACATCATCCAGTCCCCAAGCAGTAGTCAGTTTATACATGTTTTTAAATGTAGACTTTGGTGATGATGTAACAAAATTATCTAGAGAATGGGGACAGATGTGACTCAGGCATATGGATGATTTTGGGTCAGAATTGTTCATCTTACCTACACAAATTGGTACCAGTATATTTATAACAAAATCAACCCAGAAATAACTTACATAAGTAAAGCAATTACAGTAAGAGAACGAACCTAGAAATGCTGGGACCCGGATGAGGTCAACAGGGGGTGGATTCATCTCGGAGTACATATTGAAGAGCTGTAAAATGATACAAGTTTTGTAAACCAGAAACCAAAAATAATTCTGTGTATAAAAATTGCATGTTTTATGAAGAGCTGTCATTGAAATTAGCAAATGAGCAAATACATAGAAGTGTTTCTAGAAACATGAGAGTACTTACGATGGAGATATCTGCTGGATTGAGGGCATGCCGTGACAACATGGAGGAGAGAGCTGAGCATGCCCGGGGATAGGCTGCTGCCCCACTGAGGGCCAGGGTGATTGGTGTCACATCCAGGCCCCTAAAAACATAAAAACAAAAAGGTAAGTCAACAGAGGTAACAAGGCAGTCAATATCATGTAGAGGGTCACAATCATTCACTGATTAACTGTCAAAAGGTATATTTGATGAAAAAACAATGTGGCATGTGATATAGTGCCCTATCTAGCTAACACAAGCCACTCTAAAGCGCTTTACATTACATAGATATACAGTTAGGATATACAATCTTTGAGGAATTCGCAGGAGCTGCCTTATCAGGCGCTAACTGCTAGTCATATGCCACCTGGCTAATATCTGGGTGTATGTGTGTGTGTATGCCTGTGTGTATGCTGGAGATGTATTGTGTTCTGTTTGTAGTGGGACCGTGCTTCCAACGGCATCTTTTATAGTGCCACCTCATTTGAATGCTACACCACAGATACTGCAACATCCACCCCAGACCATTTTATACTCCACCTGGGTTGTTGGAGTTAATATACGAGTTTGTGATCAGACAAACACCTGACAGTTTTGTCGCATTAACATTGTACTGACCGGTCTTTAGCTCCATTCTGTAGTTCCTGACATAATCTACGAATGTTGGACCCTCCACGTGGTTCATTAGCCAGGATGTGCATCAACACCTGACTATAAAGGTATGTGTGTTCTCCGTGACAAACCATTTTCTGTGGTAAAAACATTGTTTTTATTAAATGTTTGCACCTTTCATATGTTTTATTTATCATTGAAATCTGTTTAAAAAGTTAATGTACATAAAATATTTAAAAGATAATTTAATGAAATAATCCATGTGAATAACCTAAATATACAGAGTTTTGCGACAAATCACATTTAAAAATAGTTTATATCAAAATGTGTTTATTTTGAATCATACTAGGCCTATCACAATTGCACCTCAAAAAACAAATGCAATATCAAGAAAGACAAAGACTGACTTTTTTCAATAATTAATTAATACTGTAAACAAATGAGGCATTCAACAGTATAAAGGTTGACTGTAAGTTATCTAAATGCTTTACGGTGTTCAATGACGTGCATGACTTACTGTGAATTCTGGGAGGTTTTTCTTCACAGCCTCCTCACCTCCTTCCAGTAGACTGGTGATAGACGTTCGTAACACACGGGAGAAAACCTCAATCTGGTGACATGCTGTTGACACTGAGGTTATCTCCCCTTGGTAACCCGCATCGGAGATCAACTAAACATTAATTAAGAGCATAATATTTAAACAGATGCCTTTGTAATACCTGAAAACAAGCAATTTTGATCAACTCTTAATGCCATATATGAAATCTATCTGTAGTGATCAAAATATCATCATATGATAATGAAAATGTATTTCAAGTCAAAGTATCCAAAGGATTATAATTTTTGTTTACCAAACCAGATTAATTTTAAGTTACAATGGTTTCACATAATTGAGCACTCTGGCCCATCAAATTACAATATACAGATCTGTGGTTTGATTGATTAATTATGTTAACAGATACCTTCACAGTGAAGTTCAACATGAGACAGTCTGGATAATCCTCAGCTAGTTTGTAGAAAAGTTCTCTCCATGTGGGGAACTCTATCATCTCTGCAAGCCATGCTGGTGTCTGCAATACACAAAATATGGTTACATAAAATAACATTTTGTAATCCTAAAATTCAAAAATATTATAAATTTCTGAAATGATGTTGTTGTTGAAGCAAGAAATCTCACAGTAGGGATATTATCAGTCTCACTTGATAACAAGAGGCCCATGGACCTAAACGGAGTCCTACGGTATTTATTTTTGTGGTTAAAATATGTACCAATTTGAGTACAAAATAGTTAAGTATAACGTTAACCTAAGTTTGGCAGGACCATGAGTCGATCATTCCTACAAAGTTTCAGTTCAATTGGATCAGCAGAACTTGACTTTAAGTTTGAAATAGTTTTAAAAAATGGCTGCCAGGTCGGCCATATTGGATTTCTGATCGACCCAGAAAATAACAACACTTTGTCAGGACCATGAGTCGATCATTCCTACAAAGTTTCAGTTCAATCGGATCAGCAGAGCTTGACTTTAAGTTTGAAATAGTTTTTCAAAATGGCGGCCGTGGTGGCCATATTGGATTTCTGATTGACCAAAAAAATAACAACACTTGGTCAGGGAGATGTCAGTAACCTTCCCATGAAATGTTAATGAAATCCCTATGCCAGTATTTCAGCTTAAGTTGAAAATGTAAAATGTTAATGGACGAATGACAAAGACAGATAGCAATAGGTCACTTGAGCTAAAGCTCAGGTAACCTAAAAATACCTAGTAAGTCAGCTATGGAGATAATTGTTTCGTAAATTTTGAGGATAATATCCTGATAATTTCAACATTTCTTTTCTTGTACTAAAACTGTATTATGTATTATAGAAAATATTAGATAGTTCATTGTGATTGACTTCCATGTTTTAAACTGTTAGTCACAATTTTCATGTTTGTATACCTGGGGTAAAATATTTATTTTTACATTTTTGATAACTTTGATCGCTTTTCTTTGAAATAACAGTAAATGTCACATTAAGAATGTTACCTCTCCTTCATCTGTAAAAATAGAATCAGCTTTTTTGGGGTCAAAGTGTTTGAGTATCATGGCCTTGAGATGATTTTCAACCATTTCCTGTACAACTTTGATATCCACGCCTACAAATAAGAAGCATACATGTGTAGCACTATATTTAAGTCTGTCAAAGTAAGCCTTTAATTATTCATCTTTTGATCTCATTATCATTATTTCTCATTATATGATATCAAATCTAGGAAAAATAAATCATATCTTCAATAAATGATAATGTAAATTACAAAATAAGTTCCTAAGTGGTTTTTTTCAAGGCCTAATCATTTTGTAATGCCAGTGAGAATGCATATTAGTACATACCAGCCTGTATAAGCCACTCAGCCAGAAGGTTGACGGTCTGGGCAACGGCTGTGTAATTCTCAGATAGCATCTCCACAACCCGCTCAGGGGATCCCCCTGCTTGTAGAAACCTTAAACAGATAAAATAAATTAATTTAGACCCTTGTGTGAAAATATAAACAAGCTTTAAACAGTGAGACCTCAAAATCAAAACTTTTTATAGCGGTGACTCTAACTGCTGTACCTGATTTCTGAATGGAGATATTCATATAAACACTGCATCCACAATTTTCATTGTTTTTACTATCCAGTTTGAATTAATTAATTGTTTGGTTGTGAGAAATAATATGATAGAATCCAAGTTAATGATATAACATAGAAACTTTCAATAAGTTAAGTCCACATATGCATTTCTTTCATTTTCTGTTGTGACTGAAGATATGTAATTAAAACTGTTAGTTGCACATTTCAAACATACTACAATGCTTGAGTGAGTCAAATTAACCCATTCACCCCTGAAGACACATTTGAACCCTTCCAATTCAAAGGTTGGAATAGTTCATTATGAAATTTCAGGGGTGAATGAGTTAACAACATGCTGTATCGATTGATTTTCTTTATGTTAAAGTAATGATACTAAACTTCCATTCTGATTTAACATCCATTTAACTAAATTCAAATCACCTTTTCAAAAACTGGAAAACTCCAGGTTCCATGATGAAATCTTTGGATTCGAAAGCTGTAATACATTCCTGATGGGTAGCCATAGTCTCCTCTTCATCTTCTAAATCGGGGGACTGAGGAAGACATTGTATATGGTCTATTGGTTTAATTAAAACAAGGGTCTTAAAACAGAGTTTTCTCAACTCAGCAAAGTATCTGGGACAATATCAGTCCCTGTGTGATTGGTATTGAAACCCAGTTATATTTGGATATGATTGTCAAAACTTACCAATGTCTATTCCAAAATTGATACTTTTTAAGATAGACAAATCTGTAATATGATGAAAAGAAATAATAACTTAAATCTACTTTGTAAGTCTTGTGGAAGTTTTGTTTACAGATTCATTGTAATTTAACCACCTGAAACACAGCATCTAATTTTCAGTGTTGCTTGACTGATTTCATGTCAGTTGTTGCTCTTCAGGAAATGTGCACAACTACATTGTATAATAATGCCATGGAATGCGACCCTGAACTTCAGACATATGGTATATATATATATATATAAAGCATTATGAAGGTATTACTCAATTGTTTTACAAATTACGTTTTAAATACTGTATATGTATTAAAAGGGATTTGGTACATATGGAATGAGTTGATTAAAATGTCTAACAAATTAATAAGTGTGACTCTTTTGTAGATCTTGTTTCTATTCTATGATGTTAGCATGTAAGGAATCAAGATTATAAGCAATAATTTGTCTGAGAATATAACTCACTATGACTATTTGGAAGAATAAAAATGAACCAATTTTTAACAATAATTAAATTCAGGAACTAAAACTTTTAAAATACTGACATAGCAGTATCAAGAAAATCTTAAAAAAATCAATGAATTACTTTATTACAAAAGACCATGAGTCGTCATGATAACAATTGATGACATCACCACTCCATCTGGTGAAAAGGGACGAATTGACAATATTGATAATGTTAGGGTTTACAATTCAAAAGTTAAGATCCTTCCAACAAATGCCTGTTTTAAATATAAAATACAGGCCCAGTACACTCTGTCGATTGAGCTATATAGCTATAAAGACCTATATAGCTATATTCACCTGTAAATTATAGCTGTATTGAGCTATCATTTTTTCTCAGATTTCGATTTTCATTAAATTAAAGCAAAATCACATAAAACAATAAGGTTTACAGTAATGTTGACTACAAAAGCATACAGTTAGATGTTTATTTTCATTTTGCATCAATGTAAAATTTCCGTTTTTTTATATCATTATTTTTTAAAAAGAATACTTATATTTAATGTCTTTTGTTATCAACCTAATGATACAATCTTCTTTTAAAAGCGACTTCGTTTCGTTTTCCTTAAAAAGAAAATCACTTGAAAATAGCTCAAAAGACCTATTTCAGTTAGGTCAACAGAGCTATTATAGGTCTTTACAACTATATAGCTCAATCGGCAGAGTGAACTGGACCTGAAATAGTTAGCTTGATCTACTGTTAGTAAGTTACTGCCTGGGGTTTTATTTACTCAATATACCGTCAAAAATGTTCGTCTCCATGTTGCACCTATTCCATACAATGTAAAATATCTATATTATTGTAAAACATTGGACAAATCTGAGAAGTTATCTAAGACAGTGTTATGATGACGGTAATCTTGCAAACAGACGAAACGTTACAATTTTACCCTGTTTACATTTGCCATATTGATTACGAATGATCATGACAAGAAAAGATCTACCTCTCCCCCTGCCTCGTCCCACATGTTATCGTCGTCATCGTAATCTGCCATCTCGTCGTTTGGTTGGTAACCACTTTTTACTGTCAAAACAGTAGCAACTGTCTTAATTTTGAAAACCGTTTCCCCCGCACTTTTTACATGGGCGCTGACATCTTGGAAATTGTAACTTCCGCCAAGGGCACATAACTTACAACTTTTTCAGTTACAATACGGAATGCTTGAACGAACTGGTCAACTTTAAATTGACGGTGAGACTTTTAGTGCAAACACTATATTGTTAAATAATTGTCTACTGTTGTATATACTTCGGGTTCTTTTATCCCTTTCCAATATTGTAAGAATTATTTCCCCCCAGATTAACTTTCGTTGCATTAATTAACAACTGATCTGTAACCCGGCGACACAGTTGCTTTAAGTTACAGTACAGACATGATATCAGTCAGCAGGGTAACTTATTAGTAATACACATGCCAGAGTGTCTACATCAGTACAATGTAACATACACATGTAATCTCATTTCGGTATTAAATTGTTGCTCGTTTAATTGTTTACCAAATAAAAAATGATTATTCTGATTGTTCTGAATCTGTTGAGTGTTGGGATTATAAAAAGCTATTTTTCATCCAAAGTAGGCTATCAGCAGATCTGAATCCTTTCATTCTAGATATAATTTTGCTTACTATAAAAAAATATAGCTGAAAAGCAAGTCACTTTTTCCACATATACATCATACATTATCCTTTGCTTCATTTGCTTGTCATATTTTTATTTTTTATTTTTGTTAAAAGGTTATCTTCATGCATGCTGAAGAATGTTTGACGTTTTGTGGAATAGAGCTAAAAGTTTGAATGCCAACAATGTAATATTTGTGGTGCTATGCTGTATCATTGGCTATCTGTTCCGCGCCAATGATTCCTATATACTAAAGCCAGTCTGGCGTAAGCGTGTGGAAACTCAGGCCTACGCTAATGCAGCCTTCCCCACAAGACGGGACCGTGTCCCACCTCCTGTAATTACCGACCTTGAGGGTGATGGAGTCAATGAGATCCTCCTGATTTCAAGTGACTTCAAACTGTCTTCCCTGGCACTTCCCAATGTGACACAGACCGACGAAGATGACCAAACTCTTCCACATGTCATCGTCAAACACAAGGTGGCACTCTCACTGGCTGATGAATCCAATAGATGGAAGAGCAGACCTGTTGTCATGGAAACAGGATTTACTGTACCTTACTTGTCTCTTATGCAAATAAGAAAACAGGTAAGATTATGTGTTAATTAACATAGCTATTTATATGTTCTCTTCAATTTGATACTAAGTGTATATATGCTGTATAGCTGTACCACTATTGAATAAACAAAAAGAAAAAAATGTTTTCATTGAGACACATTTCATATCATGTAGAAGTCTTTTGTTTGTGATAATGTTAGAAAAAACAAGATGCAGTTAGACAGCGATTTATTAATAGATGACTAAAATTCAAATGTATTTTGAAAGTTTCTCTGAGAATGTTTGATAAGTTAAATTGTCAAATGATGTTTAAATGAATTTTGTTTCTCTTCTTAACAGATTATCGTAATTGTCACTGATGATTGGCATGTACTGTGTTATGACTCCGACCTGCAGTTGCTATGGAAAAAGAAACTGATGGATATAAGTCACGTAAAGGACACTTACATTGTAAAGGATATGGGGGTCATTATCACACCTCACAAAGTCAGAAAGGATGACCATGGCCTCGTCATCATTGGGGGCAGTTTCACACACAAAACACACGGCAAAATTGTCACACACAAGTAAGTAAGGGCTTTCAAGGTTTTAAACTCTGACCTCTGAAATTGAATCGAACATGATAAATGAGAAAGAAGTTTGAAAATGAGGGGGAAAATGGGAAAACTTGATCACTGGTCAATTTTGTTTTTTGGTTCCAAAATCATTCTCCGTGATATCTCTTACACTAAGAAAATGATAATCCCTCGGAGCAATGGTGGTCATCTCCTGTAGAATAATAATTCACATTGGTACCATTGTAATAGATCTTATATCTATTGGGAAATCAATCAAATATTTATAATTCCCAAAGTAAATACCTTAATGAGACACCATTGGTGAAGTATGTCATTTTGTATTCTTTTAATTTTACATCGTATACTTATTACAACAGCTTCTTTAAACTGTAATTACCGTGAGTTTATTGTGTGATTGTGTTAACAGTGAGACGGACAATGAAACAGAACACACTACAGAGGACAACACCTTGACACATTTCTCGTCGTTTGCTCTCAATGGCATTGACGGTACTCTAAGATGGCACCATCTGCCGGGCGACTTCGGTGAACCTGTCGCAGATGTAAAGGTAATCACTGATGAATCAGCCATGTTAGACAACATGTTTTAATTTTAAGACCTGCCATTGTACATGTACATTTGTGCTAGTTTTTGTGTTGTCTTTAACTTCGAATCTGTGTAAAATCAAATTAAGATGCGGTTATAATTTGTTTCAAATTCGACCTTCATTAAGTATCAAAAATATTTGAAATTTGATCAATATTTTTGAAGAGCAATTTTAAGTTGTAATCTGAACCTTGACAGGACATCCATGGTGACCACCACTGGAAGCTGGCACTGAAGCGCCGCCGCCTTCATGTAGGGGAGTCCCCCTGGAACCTGTACCGAGATGAACTCCTATCCTTCCTGGTTAGTGTGTATATTTACTGTGAGAACTGTGCCAAGACCTTGTCCAAACTTTATTCAAATTCATCTGAAAGATTTCCTGTGAATGTGTTTTTATCTGTTACTACAACATTTACTGGTCTGTGGATCTTTAGATAAACTTTGAATATGGTAATATTACAAAAGTGAGTTTGTTTATACTTAGCTTTATATTGCGCATCATTAATTTGATACATTGTTAACGACTGTATACTTTTACAGATGTTCAAATGTTTTAGATTGATGCCAGTTGGTAATCCTAATTATGATAAAAGCTGTAATTTTCATTATCTTTTTAATCTACCTAAAGCATCCTTTTTATTTTTCATGTCATATTCTGGTGTTATTGATTATTGAAGTAATGTATGTCTCCTGCAGCCCTTTGGTTGGCAGTCCATTGACGACACCAAACTGACCCTGGGACATTTCCAGAAGAAGGGAGATATTTTACCAGACTCCCCTGATGGTGAGCGGTCACGCCTTGCCCTCACCCCTGAGCATGTGATGGGATACAGCTACGGAGGCCATCGCCCACACAGTGACCACGAACATGTAGCCAATCCTAATGCCGTCATCATTCACAACCACAATGGTTTGGAGGTGCTTAACCTACTGACAGGACGTCCCATCACAGAGTTCCCCCTCCCTCCTGACGGGTCTCTGTACGTAGACATCGACAACGATGGTAACCATGAGAAGCTGGTGTGGGGCCAGGCTGCAGGGGTCCGGCCTTGTCACATAGAGATCTGGCGTCTACAGCCAGTCAAGGAGAAGGTCAACCAGCTGCCAGTTTGTCGGCTGACCCGAGTCTTCTTCACCACTTCCTGGGTTTATGATGAGGACAGTCTGCAGAAGGTACCACCAGTCATCATAGACAGGTGGGTACACATCATCAATAAGAATTTAAGAGATTACAAACTCATTCTTTTATTTATAGCACAAACACACAGAACGTTTTTCATTCAGCATTGCTGAGAAAACTTTGTTTTCAATGGTTTTTTTTCTTTTTTTCTGCATAGATTAAAAGGCTGGATTTTCATTATCATTTATCTTCCAGCAATACTTAGAACACCTGTTTTTACAATTGAAACATTATCTTCCAGTATTGCCAAGAAAGCTGGGATTTTCCGTTTCCTGTTGGGTCACCATCTACCCACAGGCAAAAAGGAATATGACATCATCACAACAGGAGGCATGGCCCGAGTCTCTTCCTTTGATAAAGAGGGCAACGTCAACTGGCAGGTATGACAGTGTTCTGTCGTGTGTTGTTGGTCCCAACTCATCGGTATCTGTTTCACTTTAGATTGTTGTTAATTTTTTTCTATCAAATAATAGTGTATAAGTGGCAACAGTTGGAGTCTATAATATCCAGTTCAACTATATGATTATCAGAAAACTTCTTGGCTATGTAACTTTGTTATAGAATGCTTTGATGCTCTAATGGAAACTGTTCATTTTAAGAACACAGAAGTATTTTGTGTAAAATGAAGAATTTTTGGAAATAGGTCTGAAAGTCATGTAAAACACATTTTTGTTTGAATTTGAGTTGAAGCCATTCTTTTCTTAATGTATGTAAACAAAATTTTCATCGGAATTATAGATGTTTGAGCTTTCATACTTTTAAGCTGTTCATGTGATCATGACAGACTATAAACAGGCCAATATTACCCCCCCCCCCCCCCCCCCCCCCCAAAAAAAATGATGTTGTGGTGGGTTATATTGGAATTGGGCATCTACCTATAGGCATAGTTTGGTCTGCGCTGCTCCTTCTAAAGTATGGCACCAATTTTAATCAAACTTGTGAATGTATGACTGTAAGTTAACGTTGTTCTATTGACATCAAGAGAGTTACGACCCTTGATTTACCTATGAAAGCCTTTTTCAGTCTACTACAGTACTGTTACAGTCTAAAACGGATTTTTATCAAATTTCACAGAAAGAGTACCTGACATATAACCTTGTCATTAAGTAACTGCTATGTTTTTTTAATCCTGATTTAAATAATTATGGCTCTTAGTTATCTTAGTATTACCTATCCTGCATATATATGTAGAGAGATTAAAGCATCAGATAATAATATCCTCTTCAAACACATGAATTAGAAAGGGAGAGTAGGTAAAGATGAGTTGCAAATATTATAGTATACAGGTCTTGTTGACAAGTTTTAGCAAGCTTCTTTGAATTTTTTATTTTCAGAGTTTTTAAATCAAAACTAGAAATGTTCACTATTGCGCTGCATTTGCATTCTCAATTTTTCACAAGTCTGCTAAAATAATACTGGCAGGAAAATGAAAGCCTGTCTACAACGTAAAAGTTAAAATGTGTCTGAACACTAGGGACAAAGTTTGATACAGGTAAACGGTGATATTTCTAGCATGCATGTATGTATAGGTCCAGTGATGTACTGTTGTGCTATAAGTGTTGTGTTGTGTTGTCAGGTACAGACGTCATACAGGTGGGCTGAAGCAGCCACAGAGATACGCACAGCACAGCAGTCCAACCCATCTCAGTACAAAGAGTTCACCAAGTCCTTCCGGCCCAGCACCATTCTCACCTCAATACAGGTGTCCGATAAAAGGGTATGTTTGCTTCACCTTATGTAAGATGTATGATGATCAGTTAGTATGTTCCACCTATATATAGGCATCTGATCAAAAGATAAGTAAGTCTTACATTTATACAGATTACGGATTTCATACCTTTATAAACACCTGAAAACATGTCAGATAAAAAGTTACATATGTCTCACATTTATACAGATTATGGATTTCTCACCTTTATGAACACCTGAAATAGAGAACATTTCACTTTTCCTGGATGTCTTACAAAAACATGTACCAGACTAATGTCTGTGATACATGATTGTATGAATCTTGATCTCATTATCCACCTTGTCCCCAGAATGTCCTGGTCCTGGCAGCCTACAAAGGATTGTCATTGGTTGACCTGGTAGGTGGTAGACTATTGGCTGAACACTCGTTACCATGCCTACCGACAGCACCAACTGTGGCAGGCGACTTTGACAATGATGGTCTTACGGACTTCATAGTAACCTGTAAGATGGGGTAAGTGGACTTTTTTTTCAGTAATGATCAAAAGATGTTTACTGAATATATATTTTTGCAGAGTTTTGAATGATCAGAAACAGACTAGTCTTTCTATTCTTTAAAATATGTTATTTATTTACATAATCTTATACATGTATTCCATATCATGTAATGGTGAGTTACCTATAACATACGTACAGATTTGCTTTACATATTGTGTAATATAATTTATATCACTTTTGGTAAGGGCTTCATGATTTCTGAAGAAAAATTTCCAGATTAGATTAGTACATTATAATGTTTTAGTGATGTCATGACTAGTAAGTATGCTAACCTAAAGCCTGACGTTGTAGGTACCTGGGGTTCACACTTCACCACCACACCAACCATACGTACACCATCCTGTATGCCATTGCTGTATTCTTCACCATCCTCCTCCTCTCCTGGTTCTGTACCCCAGAGAATTACTACGACGAGGAAGATGATGACCACCTAGAACTACCCAATGATGACTGAAGTAACGGGGAACATGTCGGCTATGAACCGAAAATTTACCACGTCAGAAAGAGATGAAAAAATGACACATAATGGAAGATATAAGGAAGAGTGGAACTATCAACAGTCCTGATTGGAAAACAAAGAAAGTGACTAATAACAAACAAGTTATTTATCAATGTTTGATAACATAACCATTAAGCTACAGTGCAGCAGTACAGCCTAGTTTAGAGCTGAGAATGTAGGCTCATCACATACCTTATATTGAAAAGACAACAAGAAAAATGGTTTGTGCTGATGTACTGCCGATGTCAAATGGGGCAAAGGGTAAAGATTTCCTGAAATCATTCAAACAACTTGATTAAATCGGGGATGTTTTATTTGTATTTAGATTGTTTTCGGAGAATGCCTAAGTGTATATAAGTACCTTGTTTCTAATTGGGTATTGTCGGGGCATTTTCTCACTGACCAGCTAGTTTAGGAGTCATATAGTTGCATATTCAATGGCCAAATATCTCATTTAACAGCAATTACTAAAACGTGTAGTATTGTATTGTGCTAGCAGGCACCCATCCAGCCACTGGTCATGCTAGACGTTGCTGAACAAGTGAGGAAGACCAAGGGTCATACTGCATCGTTGGAAAGTAAGCTTGCCAATAAGGCAGTATTTTCCCCTCTTATTCCTAGGCTGTTACACTATTCCTCCTCCGAGGTGTCTTATCCTGAGACTGATATTGGGAATCCTGTGGGTCCTCCCTATGAACTAATGCACCTTCCCTAAACACTGGGAACTGGTCTTGCAATGTACCTTAGGATCCCACCGCTGCCACCAAATGTAGCGTGCCATTGAGCATCCATGGGGCCACTGACCAATCCCAACATTGCTGAAAAAGGCAGGGAATCACATCGTTGGAAAGTAACCTTGCCATTAAGTCAGTATTTTCCTCTTATTCCTTTGTTGTTATAGTTCTACAGCACAGTACATATGCTTGTGTGTTCACTCACCCATTTTTTTAATTTTATTTAAGTGCTAAGTAGTGTTGTATGGTTGTGCGTTTTAGT